>NC_134834.1:20698854-20998854 GCF_004210375.1 Tachypleus tridentatus
CAACATTTGGGAAAAACTAGTAACAAAATATGCCACTCCAGTTAATATTTATTCAAAAAACCAGGCACAAAACTTAGATCTATACTGTGTAAAAACTACACTGACAAACAGCACACTAACATTATTTATAAAATACAATGTGATAACTGCCACGACTTCTATATTGGAGAAACAAGTAGAAAAATGGAAACCAGATTCAAAGAACATAAAAAGTCACCTTCACACGTTTTCGAACACTGCAAGTCAAATAAACATAACATAACTATAGAAAACGTCCAAATACTAAATAAAGAAACAAACATAAAGGAACGCAAAATTAAAAATGCCTTACTTTTACAACCACTCAAACCCAAAATAAACCAATACAAAGTAACACCTTTATACCTATATTAAAACTAATAAAATAAATAATATAATATTATATATTCAAACATCTAACACTGCCCTCTACATTCCGACACTCAGTTACACAACCCCATCCAAACATGCGGTCAGCTTCCGAGCAGTTACCTCTTTCTTTCTTTGTGAACCTGACGATGACTGAAGAAAGTCGAAACGTTGTTCGCTCCTCTACGTAAAATATTTTCTCAACCAAAACAAGCTGTTTTTATATATATTAGTGGCCTCAATTGCAAAGTATTAGCATTAGGCCTAACGTTAGTGTAGTTATCAGAACTGAGTGACAATAACATTAGGCCTAACTACTGTAACTTGTTTTGGGTAAGTACACTAGAAACGCTACTGTAGCCTGGAATAATGAGGTGGACTATTCCCAATTTAAGGCCGTCGTTTTGAATTTACCTTCGCATTCATGCATGCAGACAAAGTTTCAGAAATATGCCTATTTTGTATGATTTGTTGGCTCATCTAAAGTCTCCAAGTCAAATCTGAGATCAGAATTGAGGTTAAAACTCATTATTCAGATATTTCATTATGATTGAGGTGCTTTAGGCTAGGCCTAACCGAGTATTTAGTAGTTCAATGTGCGATACAGTTTACAATTGATTAGATGTTTTGTATGTGTACCAGTACAGAATGCTCACTGTGTATATAGGCTACTACAGTATGTGTTGTTAATTACAAATTGTTTTGGAATACTTTTTGGCTCACGATGAATTTTTATTTCATATTACGCTTGACATTGCTTCTTGCATACAGCTACCGTAGCAACAACCTTAATAAAACTTTTGGAATGACTGGAAACTAATACTCCTAAAATGGATTGAAGTCAGTCTCGAATGGTTTTCATCCAATCAGAATGCAGCAAATCAAAAAATGTATCTATGAATTCATGGCTGATATGACAATCTTTGTCTAAATGTAGACCTAGAGTTTGGTATGTTTCATGGTCTTACTAACGTCTTTCTTAATGAATTTCGGTGTTTTTCTAATCATTATAAGTACATGCGATCTATATTCATTTTTGATTTCTTTATTTTTGTTTCTGCACTGTTAAAACTGCAAGATGAAACGTGCTCAGTTAATTGGTGTACAAAAAAAAAAAAACTGGCAAAGAAGAACCAACAAAAGGCTTTGGATTTAGTGACCAACACTGGACAGGTGACTAATTTTTCACTCAAATTACACAACATGATCTTCCAAATCAGAATCCCATCTCCGCCATCAGATGTCACTTGCACTGCATCTAACTCTGACAAGATTGAAGTTCAACCAAGCTCCACACCTACAAGTACCATTTTGTCAACTTCAAGGTGATAGTAAAATGCTTCAGTCTATAAAAGATGAAGAAACTAAAGCAAAAGATTCAGGATTTTGGCTCGATTTCTCTGCAAATGATGTGGCTTATTGGATTACTTGTGGACCCACTTACTGTCAACAACACAATGGGCCATTTGGCAAATCTAGCCAGACACTTTCAATTGTGGCAAAACAGCGATATACTGTTCGCAAAAATTTTTCTGTGGGGTTGAAGCCAATGATAAGCAATACAAGAGAGAGCGGTTATTGTATTCAGAATCAACAAAGTCAATTTACTGTTTTGTTTTTAAACTTTTGGCCCCTATAATTTCTTCGCATTTTGTTTAAAGAGAAGGGTTCAGTGACTGGCGAAATTCTATTGTAATTGATCATCATGAAAGAAGCACAACTTACCAATACTTTGTGCTCACATTCTTAACTCACAGACAAGGTTTAGGTTTACCACAAGAGTTGTAAAAACAAATTAAAGAAGAGTGCAATCACTAGGAGCATGTGTTGAAGAGTGTAATAGCTGTTATTAGTACCTTAGCTGATCGTGGCCTGGCTTCTCGAGGAACAGAAGAAAAATTTGGTTCACTGCAGAATGGGAATTTTTTAACGTTGCTTGAGATAATAAGTCGGTGTGAAGAACTCATTGAACCAATGAGTAAAACTCAGAAGGTTTACGTGTTCATTATTGATGAAGTAAATTATTCTGGTTATTTTAGCTTGTCAGTTGACTCGACGCCAGATCTATCACATATAGATCAGATAAGTGTTGTACTCCGATATTTAAAAGATTGGCAGCGTATTGAAGGCTTCTTAACATTTCTGGAACTGTAAAGCCATACCGGTGAGGAAATGGTAAACCAGGTATAGCAGAACTTCAGTGTGGTTTAAAAATTTAACTTTACAAAATGTAGGGGTCAGTGTCACGACAATGCTGCTACCATATCTGGGCGTTATATGGAGATGCAGCAAAAGATTTTAGAAAAAAACAAATTTGCTATATATGTGCTCTGTACAGCCCATTCACTACATCTGGTAGGCCGAAGTGCTGTTGACTGCTGTCAAGTTGCAGTTAATTTTTTCTGTACAATATATTTGCTCTATCCATTCTTTTTCAATCTCAACCAGTTGGTGGGAAATTCTTAAAATCTCTCTCTGATACCAGATTGGAGTCACATGCTTTGACAACAACAGCAATTTTGATGTCTTTCTTTAAGATTTTGGAAGGTTTAGAATGTCTAGTTGAATACAAGTACACTAAAGAAGACACTACAAGAGAAGCAGGTAGCATTACAAATTAGATGTTATAATTTGTTTTTGTGTTGATCATTTGGGATGAGATTTTGCAAAAGTTTCATGAAGCAAGTTAAGTTCTGCAAAATGAGAATCTGAACTTAAAAACATGTGCAGATTTGTACGGGTCATTAGGTGACCAACTATACACATTCAGGATGACTTTGAAAGATTTGAAGCTGTTGTAAAGGAAATACCACTAGACGTTGATGACAATACAGCTCAAACTCGGCGTGTCAGAAAGAAGGAACTCCATGACAGAGATGCACAAGAAGTAGATCTGAATGCGTGAGATTTCGTATCACCACCTTCCACACAATAGCTGACAAACTAGAAATCCAGATGAAAAGAAAAGGAGAGTTGTGAAAAAAACACAGCAAACAGATTGTCTTTCCTAAGTGATGTGCCAAATGATGTTACTTCACCTGATGAAACTGAAAGGTATTCTTAGTGTTCCCAAAAGCTAATTGATACTTACCCAGAAGACTTGAACACTAATATATCTGACGAGCTTCAGCTGTTTCGCTTATATGTGCGCCATAAGTTGGCTGGATCAAAAACGGTAAAAAACCATATTTAGTTATGAAGAACTTTATAAAATAATTCCTGAAGTTAAAATTCAGTGTACGTTTCCAAAGGTGGACATTGCATTGAGTATATTTTTAACATTAATGGTTAGAAATTGCAGAGCTGAGCTTCATTTTTTCAACTCAAGCATATTAAAAATCCAAACAGAACAACTATGAGATAAGACAAGCTTGATTCCTTGTCTCTGCTAATTAAAGAAGTAGATTTGTTAGGCCAAATTAGTTTTGAGGACTTGATCAAAGACTTTCAAATTAGAAATTCTTGAATAAAACTTTTTAAACTTTAAATAAATGTTAAGGTATAAGTAAATAATTTGCTTACAGGGTTTTAAGCTCAAAGTGAAAAACTGCTGACATTAAATATGAGAATTTTTTGAATAAAGGGATTTTGAGCAAATTATTTGTTTTTGTTCACATTAAAGTGTGAATTTGTGAACATCACTGTGAGATTTCTTAACTCAGATTGAAAACAAATATACAGTAAAAATAATTCCTTTTAATTATCATTAATGAAAGAACTGATTTGCTTCATCATTTCTAAGTAAAAGGCCTCAGTTATTGGTGGACGTTTTGGGAATTTGTTTTTGAAAAGCCGAAAAGTCAATCGTGGAGAAAAAAAAGAACCCACATCATTTCTTTTTTATTTTGCACTAAAAAAAACCAACAACAAAAACGCCAACAACAAACTAATCGTGGTTTAAAATTTAGTTTCCTTACAAAATCAAATGTGACACTTCTTAGGACATAATATTTTGTTTGGAGTTAAGCACAAAGCTACACAATGGGTTATCTGTGCTCTTCCATCCACGTATATCGAAACCCAGTTCCTACGCGGGTAAATTGGAAATAATTTATTATCATGATAATGTTTAATTTTGATATTTGATTTAGATTAATATGTACTTACAAATGTATGTTGTATTATATTGTGAAAAGTACATTGCGAAAATCCTCCTGTCCTCAAAATCTCTAGAATATTCTCGACTGTGAGAATCAACAATATATGTTTTACAAAAAAGAACCAGCATACCTTCAAATATTGTTGAAAGAACTAGCATACCTTCAAACATTGTTGAAAGAACTAGCATACCTTCAAATATTGTTGCCAACTGAACTTTCGAAGACATCACCTTGAAAGTTTATAAATCGACATGCTAAGAAAGAATTAGCTCCTCACGGCCAGGTGGATAAGACACTCGACTCGTCATCTGAGGGTCCCGGGTTCGAACCACCCTCACACCAAACATACTCGCCCTTTTGTACGTAGGGTCGGTATAATGTGACGGTCAATTCCTTTATTCTTTGGTAGAAAAAAATATCTCAAGAGTTGGCGGTGGATAGTGATGACTAGCTGCCTTCCATCTGGTCTTGCAATGGTAAATTAGGGACAACTAGCGCTAGTAGCCCTCGTGTAGCTTTGCGCAAAATTAAAAACAAATTAATCAGAAAACTACAGATATTTGACATTAAATGATTAAAATTTCGAACGTTACAAACTGTTCAACTTCAGTGAATTAAGTGCAGACATTAGTATTTCAACAAGGACGTTAAATATTTTCGTCGCAAAAAATGTTGGTTTACAACAGGCGTGAGGCCAGCTATTCAGTCATTCAGCAAAGTGTAACAATATCACCTGAGAATTAATTCACTTATCATGAACCGTCGATAGAATATTCAGTTCTAGAAAAGATAGGAGACTCAGTATCGGCTGTAAAATTTTTGTATATGGATCATTATTTGTAACAACCATTATTACCACGTGTATTATTATTTGTGTATTAAAACAAATTTGTTTTAGAAAGAGAATTATGTATATCAATCCTGTGGTAATTATCATAAATCTGATACCTTTTCACATTCTATTAACTTCTAGACTAATATTTAAAGTTTTAAGCCTTTTCTAGTGGTAATAGGCAGCAGAGGAAATCCGAGATAAATTATAATACGTAACGAAATCTGCAGAAGTTGTGTTGTACCACCTGGTTTGTAGTGGATATAAGATAATAAACCATCCTAATCTTTGTTATTTATGGAACTGAACTCAACCAATAAATATACATCTTAATCTTCCACTTTACTTCAAAATCAAATATCTTATTAAAATAAAAATTAACTCGTGGGTATAGACGAAATCTATCGTAAATACAAATTTACAAATACAAGTTACAAATGGCTGACTAGTATGCCACGTAGATTTTGTGCTCAATGTAAAATTTATATTAAAGTTGGTGATAAAGCCCTTCATTGCTCTGGTGAGTGTCAAAAATGGTATCATTTAAGATGTAAGAACTTAACTGAACAGGATTTGGAATATTTAAATGAAATTGGGAAAAGTTATGAATGTGATTTTTGTATGAGAAAAAAGAAAGTTAAGCCTAAATAGTGAAACTCCATTAAGAAGGACTGTGTCCATTTCGTTAGAGGGGGAGACAGTTAATCTTGTTGAGAATAGTGAGCTTGATTTAAATATGGGGGGAGGCAGATATGAAGTGGCTTAAGACAAAAGTTACTGAAATTTTGTCAAGACTTGATGACTTTCACTTAATTAAAGTAAAGGTCGAAGAATTAGTGACTTCCTTTCAATATTATTCAGAGAAGGTAGAAACTATGAGTGAGGATATCACAACTTTGAGAGCTGAAGTTAAGGAGTGTAAACAGGAAAATAAAACATTAAAGCATGAAAATGAAGAATTGTGGAAGGAGATGGCAAGTTTTCGGAGGAAGATGTGTGAAGCGGAACAATATTCTTATAACTATAATGTTTTGATTGGAGGTATTCAGAGAAGCCTAATGAGAATTTGCAAGAAGTTGTTGAGAAGATTACAACTACTTTTGGGGTTGACTGTGCTCCTACAGATATTGACACTGTTCATCGTATAGGAAAGAAAACAACTGAAAATAAGAGTCCGAGACAGATTGTTGTTAAGTTTTGTCGTAAGCAAATTAAATTTGATCTGCTTAAACTTAAGAAAACTAAATTTCAGCTCTCTTAATACTAATGATATTAAGGTCTGTAATGAATCTTATCCAGTTTATGTTAACGAACATCTCTCCCCATATTATCGTGATATTTTCATGCAAGCAAAACGAAAACAGAAAGATCTTGGCTATAAATTTCTTTGGGTATCGAATGGTAATATTCTTATTAGGAAATCAGAAACTACTCAGCCCATTGTTTTACGCTGCTTGATTGATCTTAATAATTTATAAATACTGCAATGGCTGATGATTTTGATGATATTGTTGGTGTTACACCAACTTTGTCTTCTCTTTCTGATTTACCAAATGTTTTTTCTGTTGGTCATTTAAATTTAATACATGTTAATATTCGAAGTCTTACATAAAATTTTGACCAATTTCTTGTTTTTTTACAATCAAGCGTTGTTAAATTTCATATAATAGCTTTTTCTGAAACTTGGTTTGTTGAGGATGGATTTGTTTCCTTTTCGATTCCAGGTTACTCCTTTTATTCTTCATCTTCTGGTCTAAATAAGGCTAGTGGGTGGCAGTTTTGTTAAATTTGAGATACTGACTATGATAAAAGAAGTGCAGTACATTAAGTCTGATGCTTTAATTTTATTTTGTATGATTCAAAATAAGAAATTTAATCTCTTTGTTGTTTATCGATCTCCTAGATTGCCTGTATTGAAATTTATTGATGAGCTTTCATTAGAATTGAATTTATACAAATATGATATTAATATACTTGTTGGTGATTTTAATATAGATGTTTTGGCATTTGATGATGTTTGTTATAAAAATGCATATTTTAAGTTTTTGTCTGAGAACAATCTTAATTATTATTATTTCTTCTCCTACACGGATAACCAATGTTACTAATTCTTGTATTGATCATTTTTAATTAGTGGAAATACTATTAAAATTGTTATTCTTATATTGTTGAGAGTTTTTTGACCGATCATTTTCCAATTGTTTTATGTATAGACATTTTATCGGATCTAGAACATGTCTCAAATGTTCAAAAGATTAAGTTTAATGAATTGAGTTCTTGTTTGAATTTTTCAGATTGGTCCTGTGTTATGAATTGTTCTGATGTTAATGTTGCTTATGATAATTTTGCTGAAGTGTTAACTGATTGTATTCAAAGTTGTACTACTACTGTTTCTGTGTCACGAAAGTTTAGAAAAATTAAGCCATGGATTACCAGTGAATTGGTTTTGTTAATGATTAAAAGAGATAAGTTAAAAAGAAAGTACATCAATTTCCTGATGATATTTATCTAAAGATTAGATTTAAGTGTTTAAGGAATTATGTTGTTAGCTGAAAACTATTAAACAGAATTGGAATATTGTTAACTCTATTATTGTATTATTTTTTTGTTAATGTTGCTAAATCTTATTGCTCCGATCCTAAATTTTGTTCTCAGGGCATGCCTCCTGCTCCTTCTTCTTCTTGTTACATATATCCTGTTACTGTATCTGAAACTCCCGGTCATTCCTATTTATAAATCTGGTAATATTTCTGATTTTACTTATAGACCTATTTCCTTATTAATACATTTCTCTAAACTATTTGTAGAATTTTATCAGTTTTGTCTCCTTCTCAATTTGGCTTTTTCGGCCTGGGCTTGGAACGGAGGTTGCTGTTGCTAAACTTGTGGGAAGTATTACAGGTATAAAATATTGTTAAATAAATTATCTTATTATGGTTTTAGAGGCATTGTTTTTTGATTGGTTTTTTCTTACTTTCACAATAGAAAGCAATCAGTTTGTAATTATAGTGATTGGCTTACAATTAATGTTGGAGTACCACAAGGTTCTGTTCTGGGCCCTTTATTATTTCTCATTTATATAAATGATATTCTCTTTTCTGTAATGACTTATCCTTAAATATATCTAAATCTTTTCTTCTTCAGTTTAACCTTTATGGTGTCATTCCAGCTTTATACTTACCCTAATTGTAAGTGTCCCAAATTGACTCAAGTTTCCTCTGTTAAATATTTAGGAATTATTTTAGATCGAAAATTAAATTGGCAAATAAATTAAAATATAGTTCTATGCTAATTTTTGAACTTAGTCGTTAAGTGTATATTATGCTCTCTTTCAATCTTTCTTACAATATTGTATTTCAATTTGGGGTGGCTAAACTCAGCGGTTTTCTCTCTTATTTTTACTCATAGGCTTGATACCGTCCCCCCTCGGTGGGCTCAGCAGATAGCACTTCGGCATGTGGATTTGCTACTTAAAACAATGGAGAAAATATTCTGGGAACATATATACCTAAACGAGTTATGTTGAATATATATTTGATTTTTTGTGTCTTTTTTAATAGATCAAAACTATATGTTTCCGGATTTACAACGTTAAAGGTAAAACAGGAGAAACACATCAACCTATTTAAAAGTTAAAGGTAAAATCTTCGCTAGGGGTCACTGTTTATGTTAATTCTGGCCAGTAAGATTGGCCTAGTTTAATGTAGAGGTCATTATCCTTTAATTCTGAAAAGATCAGTTACCTTGAGATCTATGTTTTGATCAAAACTGGGAACTATTTAGATGCTACGTTAAGCAGTTAGAACCACGAAAGTTGTGTGACAACATTGAAAATATGTAGAAACTAAACATTTTGTTTTTACAAATATTAACATGGTCAACATGAAGATACTAACATTTTATCCACACAGAACGACATTAACAACGATTCCTCGACATGAATGGCACAGTAAAATTGGTTTCGACACCCGTAGTGGGCAAAGCACAGATAGCCCATTGTACTTAATTTCAAACAAACAAGGAATGATTCGTACATGATCAGTTTATGTAACGTTCTATTGTACATTTTGTTAGTGTTAGTCTTAGGTCATGGATCATTGCTATTGTGGAGATGAGTACGATTTTGGTTTTGTATCAATACAAAGTCTGTGTTTTGAACTATATGAACATCACGTGCTCTACTTTACAAACAACAGATAAATAAAGACGGTGACAACCATCAAGTGAAATCGATAAGACTTCATCTTATTACAGACAAGTCAGATTTTATTACGAACGTTTCAATTATAACCTCTAACCTATAAAATTAATATCAGGTTGTTTTATAACGGTACTGCAACGTGGTGTCAGTAAGACGTGTTATTCGGTTTTATTGAAGTCTATACATATATATATATTTTACAATGAAGCGCAGAAATGTTGGTGTTAATATTTGGTATTAAGCACAAATCTATACAAAATGGCTATTGGTGTTCTACCCACCACGGGTATCGAAACTCTGTTTCTATCAAAATAAGTCCGCAGACATACCACTGTTATACTCTAGACGTTGTATAAATACACCAAGACAGGTGACACTTTTATTACATAATTATCTCTTAAATTTTAAAGTAAGTTTGTCTTTTCTTTCATTAGATAATTTGAAACAGAAGGACATTTTTGAAATCCAGTATGAATGAACTAAAGCTATAATAGTCCTAAAATAATACAATGTATTGCCTTTGTCCCCAAGGTATCTAGCTTGATTTTTCATAAACATACAAACAAATTTGGATACGGTCTTGTTCTTACAACAACAAGTTTATTTTTATTAAAACATTCTAATTACTTTCGTTCCTTCTCTACGATGTAGCCTGTATAAGGTGTGAGGATCAGATATTTTCATTTATCTTGTGATTAGTTTTTATTGGGCGTCTATATAAATTGCATATTATTAAGCCCGATTGGTGTTAGAAGCTTGGTTTGATCAGAAGTTGTTAATAACCAGATTAGTTACAAACATATTCATTCAAATAATCTTTCCCAAGTATGATCCACCTTACAAGAAATCAATGTACTTTTAATAACTGTCGATATAAATGTAGGTAGAGACCAGTTAGTTCGTGTTGCACAACAACTCCTGTTTATGTTAAAAACAGTGTTCTCTCTAAAAAATGGCCCTAGTAGCACAAAGCTACACAATGTGCTACATGTCCTTTACCCATTGCACACGCACAAACACCTGATATACATTAATTTCCTATCAGAAAACACCGCGATTAGAGAAAACGACAGAATCTAAAAACATATCATAATGCTACACAGTTATATGAAAAGCACGTGATTCAACAGTCTGGTCTTGAGTTTGAACTCTAGCTGACCTCAACTTTCGGCGTTGCGGAAGTGAATCTCAAAATTACCCCGTTTAGTCCAGTATATAAACCAGAGTTTTGACCGCTGTTACTGAACAGCCCGACCGAGCCCGTGGTCGTCAGATAACGATTTTCATCCCTAAAGAAAGACTCGAAAATCATTTCTTCTTGACGTCTGTTAGTATGTTAGGTAAGTTGAAAATTAATTACAGTCAAAGCGTTAGTAATATAGCATTCTTTTCAGAAATCCACAGACCGATAAATGTGATCGTTTTTCAGGTCAGTTGTATACCACACTTGGTCATTCCACATTTTCGTGTTAAATATTTTATGTTTTAAGTCGCTCATCTTACTATTTGTGGTTGATGAAATACAGAGAAAGAATACTGAGATGAAATTTTTGTAACCCACAGGTTTGAAAATGAGACAGACTACTTTCTTTTATGTTGGATTATGTCTGCTTCTGCACGTCTGCTTTGGTGATCCAGAAGTCGCTCAGAGCAAAAAAAGTATGTTTCCCGCCATTTTCTAACCCTATAAATACTATACGGTCTTCGTCGTAACTTTAGAATACATAATAACTTCTTCACATTGTGCATATTATACAGAATAGCTCACTTACACTGTATTATATACATTCTAAATGCATTAGTTGTGCGAGATATACTGGTATTCGTTGTTAATTATCTATAATTAAAACTTTCTTTTTTATCTTTCAGTTTTCTCTGATATTTTTGGATCGACGAAGTTCTTTAACACCAGGTGTCAGACAGATGACCAGCGGGACGGTACCTGTTACGCTGAAAACGAATGTACACGTTTAGGAGGAAAACCTAACGGTGCTTGTGCTTCCAAATATGGTGTTTGTTGTGTCTGTAAGTCTTTTAAAATGGCTGTCTTACTTGTACGAGTTGTATTTATATATAAACATGAGTAAAGGTTAAGGTTAATTAATGATGCTTTGTAAATTTAATATGATTTTAAAATAATTAAAATGTGAAATAGAATTCCTTCTGATCATAAAAAGTACCGACCGGGTCATTATTTATATTTTCTACCTATTTTATAACCTTATTATGACCTTATCTGTGTTATGACAGATTCAATTTCTTCAGCTGTCCAATTCCTACAATACTTTCTTGTTGTCATTGGTGAAAGTTAATATAACAATATGCCCCCTAGTGGCACAGTGGTATGTCTGCGGACTTACACACTGAAAACCAGGTTTCGATACCCGTGGTGGGCAGAGCATAGATTGCCCATTGTGTAGCTTTGTGCATAATTCAAAACAAACAATATAACTTATCTAATTACCTCATCAATTATTTAATGTAACAATGTAGCTTATCTAAACTAATTCCCTGAGTTATTATTTACCATAACAATGTAACTGTTCGTCCCAGTTAGCACTTCCGCACTGTATTAAACTGCTTTACGTCATCCGTTCTGCAACAGTAAAATATGAAACATTCTCACAATTGCATTGTTACACATGACACTATTATAACTCATGAATATCTCAATAATAAAACCTTTTTTTCTATATTTGTTTTACACAAGTTTCGTGAAGAATGTATGCATATACTGCACAGTTATCATTTTCACAACTTTAAAGACCCCCAGTGGCTCAACGGTATGTCTGCGGACTTACAACGCTACAAAATAGGTTTCGGTACCTGTGGTGGGCAGAACGCAGATAGTCCTTTGTGTAGCTTTGTGCGTTATTCAAAACTAGGTTTCGATACACGTGGCTGGCAGAGCGCAGTTAGTCCTTTCTGTAGCTTTGTGCTTTATTCAAAACTGGGTTTCGATACCCGTGGTTGGGAGAGCGCAGATAGTCCTTTGTGTAGCTTTGTGCTTTATTCAAAACTGGGTTTCGATACCCGTGATTGGCAGAGCGCAGATAGTCCGTTGTGTAGCTTTGTGCTTTATTCAAAACTGGGTTTCGACACCCGTGGTTGGCAGAACACAGATAGTCCTTTGTGTTCTGTAACACAACTGTAAAATTATTCTTTGAACTTGAGCCTAATGTAAGATGGTTGTATGAAGTAATTAAACTCCAAACTGTAGTAAGACAAACCTAAAAATATTTTAAGTTTTTTGTTTTAATAATTGGTTTAGTTTGTTTATGTACGTTATAATTCACATAGTGATCACGAAATTTTGATACAACGTATATTAACTATACGACTTTTCGTCTTCTGCAGTTGACGCAACTTGCGGTGGAGTGGTCCGTGAGAACAACGCATTCATCTTAAGTCCTAACTACCCTTACACATTTACTGACAGTCGAAAGTGTGAAGTTATTATTCAGAGAAAACCTAACACTTGTCAGGTTCGATTGGATTTTATCGAGATGACCCTCGCCCAGCCTGATAACACAATATGTGTAAAAGACAGGTTTTCGGTTTATGGAAATCAAAACGTTCCCGTTATCTGTGGCGAAAACAGGAATCAACACAGTAAGCACATGTTACGTTAGATTAGTTTTGATAGCACGAGGGTAACTAATATCAGTAGACATTTTCTTTTTTGAATGAAATGTTTATTACAATCTGATTTGTGTATAAGTTTTATAAAATAAACTTTCTGTGATTTTCAGTGTACGTTGATTTTGGGGAAAACGACAACCTACTCGTAAATGTTGTAACATCTGGTGTTTCAGTGGAACGGAAGTGGAAAATTAAGGTTACATACCTAGAATGTAACAGTCCTGAAACCGGTAAGCATTAGTAACTTTACTTGTAGTTATGGTATTAATTGGGAAATATAAATGTACCGAGAGAGGTTGAAACATCTTAGTGTTTCAAAACTGATTTATTAGTTTATTAATTCTCTTAACACAGATATTTACTCCATAATTGTGATAACTGTGTTAGCTATAGGTACATTATAAGTAAATATTGTGAGGAAAACTGTATTATAATATAAAAATTGATAACATAATTAGGTATTTTTCGGACCGTTTCGTGGAAGTCCAAGGTTCCGCAAAGAGTCATCAGGGGCTCCTACAGATGATATACAATCACTTTTTTGTTTTGTTTTATTTTTAATAGAGAATTAATTTGTTAATTAATTAATTTGACCAAAAGTATTTGTACCCATTTCTGGAAGTAATGTTTATCTGTTTTTTTCTAAATATGAAGATATTTCTTAAGTTTAAACGTCACGTGAATGTTCCAAGTGGTTAATAAATAATTTTCAACATCAGTTTCGTATTTAAAATTACAAACACAGATGTGTCTATGAATGTTATAGCAATTGGATGAAAGAGTTTCAAACTTCGTTTCAAACCACCTGCTTCATCTACAGGCACAGCGGGATTTCTGTAGAAACCGGGTTTTGATACCCGTAATGGGCTGAGCTATAATAGTATATTGTGTAGTTTTGTGCGTAACTATAAATGGCTTGATAGGACCACTGTCTAGTGCGTTCGACCCGAAATATGAAGGTTATGGTATAAATCTAACTTCCACCAAACAGCCGTGTTAGCGTTATAAAGTGATGGTCAATCTCCAGAAAAGAGTAGCCTAAGAGTTGGCGGTGGGTGGTTACTAGCGGTCGTCACTCTAGTCTTTCACTGCTAAATTATGTACGACTATCGCAGATAGCCCTTGAATAGTTTTACATGAAAATTAAAACAAACAAAGTATTAACAACATAAAATCACTTAACGTGATTTCATAGAACTACATTTCAACAAACTGTTGCTGGAAGTACGGAACTAAGTAAAACTTATATCAAATAATTCAGAAATTCTGTGTTTGTAAATACATGGAAAATAATTAACCGTTTGTCTAAAAGTCGTCATTGGAAGAATTTTGTTTAGGGAAAATTTACATTTAAAATAGATTAAATACAATATGAACATAATACACTAACAGACGAGTTCTTTAACGTTGTACGTCTTAGTTATGTATACATATTTACTGATGTGAGATAGTGGATATTCAGAGAACACAGTAGTATAGAGTGTGTTCTTAAAATTTGTTTATTTATTCGAACTGCAAATTAGTCAAAACTATTTTGTTTTTCTCAGTGTCAGTAATTCACAGTTGTTCAGTGACAATTATGAGGACTTATAATGTACAAAATTGATTTCTATAATCGTGGTGGGTACAGCACGGATAGCTTTAATTAATAAATAAAGGGAACAAATAATAGGGTAAAAAATACACCGAAAGTTTAGAGATTACATGATTTTCACCTGTGTGTATGTTTCGAGATTATTAAAAGTTTTTTTAAAATATATAACGAGACTAGAGGTTGGAGTATCGACTCTCATCCATAATCCCCAATCTTAAGTTTCTCTAATAAGACCGCGCTCCATTAAATGTAATATTGCTTATAAGAATTATCAGTACAATCTAATTTCTATTATAGCTCCTGTTGGATGTCTGCAGTATTACAAAGAACCGACAGGTCATGTCTCAAGTTTCAACTTCGAGTCTACAAACAACAACATTCCTCGCCACCTCGGTAATCTGAACTATCTCATTTGTGTTAAACAGAAAGCTGGATTTTGTAGGATCCGCTGGACAGCAGAAACCTTCGAAATAAGTGGATCCCAGAATAAGGCACGACGAGGAGCTTCTAGTTGCAAGTATGACTATGTGGTCATTCCAAATGCCTTCGGTGAAATGGACACAACGAGTTATGATAGGTTCTGTGGGAAGCGCTTGAATACTATAAACTACGCACCACAAAGTGTTCCGTTGACAAGTGAGTTTTTTTAGAACGAAGTGAACTTCGAGATATTTTCATTCTAGATTTCACTTCCTGCTTTGTTATATTTGTATTTACAATAGTATCAGTTAGCCCTGAACTACCAGTTTTAAATTTTCAAGCGCATAAATAATCGTGTTCAATAACTGACAGTATTTTTATTTTAATTTCTTGACACTTGCCCGGCATTGCCAAGTGTGTTAAGGTGTTCGACCCGTAATCTGAGGGTCGCGGGTTTAAATCCCGGTCGCAACAAACATGCTCGCCCTTTCAGCCGTAGGGGCGTTATAATATGACGGCAATCCCACTATTCGTTGGTAAAAGAATAGCCCAAAAGTTGGCGGTGGGTGGTGATGACTAGCTGCCTTCCCTCTAGTCTTACATTGCTAAATTAGGGACGGTTAGCGCAGATAGCCATCGAGTAGCGTTGAGTGTAATTCAAAAACAAACAATCCTTGATACTTGTGTACCATTCAATGTTTAAAAACAATTATTTTAAAAGAATACTTATTTAATAGATAATTATAAAATAGTCTTATAAGTACGATAAAATACCACAACTTACTATACAACATTAAGATGTTGTCAGTAAATGGTATGAAATTCTTTGACACGTAAATTCATCCACTGGTAATTGTATAAATATATGATATAATATATTCAAAACATTACACTCTTGTAGATGGCGCAGTGATAACTGACAAAATTGTTTGACTGAATATTCGATTTACGTTAATTCTGTGACGTCAGCTAAAGTCACATGAAGATGTTGTTTTGTTTTTCCAGTAGAATGTGTTTTCTGGTTGTTTACTAAGATTACTAAATAAGATAAATGTTTACTTTTTAGGTCATACATTCCCATTCCTATTAGGGTTTGTAACAAACAATCAGGAAACTGAAGCAAACAAAAACAGAGGATTTAAAATGCAATATGAACAGCTACCCTGTGTGTATTAGAAATACAAGGTAAGAACACATGGTTTTCACTCCAGGTTCTCCCTGAAAATAAAACAACATGTGTTATTGTAATATAAATGATGCTGAAAATACAAACCAAACATTACCGTAATTTTATTTAACTGTTTATCATCCTGAGACAGACGTTTCATAATAATCAATTCATTAAGAAGGTTTAACTCATGATAACTTTGGGAAGAAGACAAAAGCCACCTTCATAACATTTCCATTTGTGACAAATTAGAACTAATTTTTACTTGTAGATTTTGTGCGTTCTTAGAAGTTATTTTTATTTAGTCATAATATCCTTATATAAAATAACTATTTTTGTATTTTACTAAGAACCCAAGACGGATGTTCGAGACGGAGAAGAAAGTGGTTCGAAGATGTATAGTTCAAGCTACGATGTTCAACATGTACAAATAGCCCGTCTTAAATGGTTTAAATGACCACGAGTATTATTTTAACATTGTCACTCACTGATGTGATATTGTACTATTTAAAACTGTATTGTCTTCCTTCACAAACATCTTACTATTTATAGAACTTGGAAAATGATTTATGTTTTGTGTAAGTTGTGATGAATTAAAATTAATATTTTAGTTTTAATTTTCTGTGGTTATTTGTAAATTAATTACACTGACTATAGAATATTTTATTTATTTAGTTGAACTGATTACTTCATTACACTTTCGTACTTTGGTTTTGGTTTCAGTTTTAGTAAAATATCCAGTACATCCGTTCCTTCAACTTCATAAATACTTCCTTTGTACACTGCACAAGAAACATTAACCATGAATATTTAGACAGTATAAGTTGTAATATCTACATTGTACTGATATATCTACAAGAAAGGTATCTATCGTTCTTAATTAAAGCAGGAAAAAGCACCAGTTGTTGTTAATCTGTTGATTGAATGTCTTATTGAAACGTCCCCTGGTGGAACAGCAGCATTTTGCAAACATACAAAAGTACAAGCCCTGTTTCGATACCCGTTTTAGGTAAAGCACAGATAATCCATTAAGTAGCTTTTTTTTTAACTTGACACATTTACTGAAAAGCCCGGCATGACCATGTGGGTTAAAGCGTTCGACTCGTAATCTGACGGTCGCGGGTTTTAATCTTTGTCACACCAAACATGCTCGCCCTTTCAGCCGTGGGTGCTATATAATGTGAAGGTCAATCCCATTCGTTGGTAAAAGAGTAGCCCAAGAGTTGGTGGTGGGTGGTGATGACTAGCTACCTTCCCTCTAGTCTTACACTACTAAATTAGGGACTGCTAGCGCAGATAGCTCTTGAGCAGCTTTGCGCACAATTCGAAAAACAAACAACCTTTACTGAAGCGTCCTCTGTTGTTAAAACTATTAAACGTCAATGAGATGAATGTTGTGGCACATTTTTCTTTCAACTTTGGTAAAATTACTAATTTTTCTTTAGTGGTTTGTTATTATTAACTAACATTAAATTTCAATATGTTAAATGTAGTTAATTATCAGTTGGTTTTTATGAAATATGTTATTTTAACCAGAGTGTGATGATGCCTTTTGTAAGAAACGTATTTTTAAACTCACTATCAGAGAATGAGCAGTTTATATTTAATCTTACTGGATGGGAACTGTGAATCTTTCAGAGCATGCTTTAAAACACAATTTTCCTGAAGGGGGAGGGGGAGCCACAGCACAATCTGAGGGCTGCTAAAAGAATTTTAAATTCAGATAAACAATATAGAAATAGTAATTAATTTTAATCAATAAATTAAAGCATGTGGAAAGGAGATGTTATTGTGTTTACCAAGGCACTGGTTTTCACCATACTAAGTAGTTGGTATGAGGAGGCATTTGAATATCACGTTTTAAATTATTTTTATAAGTTGGGGCCTTAAACGTTTTTATTCACATTCAGAGAGCTACTTAGTAAAATAACTTGGAACCATTGTCCTAAGGACAATTTGGATACTTGTATTTGGTTTTCAACAACAAAACATGAGAATGTTGTAGTCTGCATCAGTCAAGATGTCCAAACTGACGTCACTCACATGGTACAATTTAAGTTTTCAAATACTCATCAGGTAGAAAAGCACTTGTGACCAGTTGCGATAGATATTATAATCTAATATTCAAACGTTTTGGGACATACATGTGACACAATATATATATATATATATATATATATCTTAGAGTCAGTAATACATAAGATATACACATCCCACCATTAGCAAATCAGTAATGCATAAAATTAGTATTTCATATATAATTATGATACATTGTTTACAATATATATTTCAAGTTAATGTGACAGTTAACGCAACGAAATAAATACAAGTATAATACAGTATAAATATAAAAAATAATGATAGTTCATATGGTCTCTGGTCATGATAAATTATAGGAATGCAATGGATATTAACAGACTTTATCTCATAAACAATTACTTGTTAGATGAACCCGATACCACAATTCTGAGGTTACAAATAATTTGAAGGGTAAAGCAATTCCATCAGATATTCTAAGATCTTGTTAAAAAGGCTTAGTAATAGATTTAGTTTAAATGAATTCAGTTTGAGACTCTTGAATCGTTTGTAGACACCTTCAGTTACAGAACAGTATTTCAGAAAGACATGAAAACAAGTTACGTATCTTTTACTATAAAGTAGAAATAAATATTGCTCCAGCAATAAAAGTGGATGCTATTTTCGTCAGACTGTGTGGTATATTTAACTATGTGTACAACAGTGACGTCGAGAAAACCCAATTGTGGACAAAAATATATACAGGTTCACGATGACCGAAGAAGGTCGAAACATTGTTCGCTCCTCTACGTAAAATATTTTATCAACCCAAACGAGCCGTTTTACATATGTACAACAGGTTTACAGTTATATCACTTCTGATAATAAACAGAATTTGTACACAAAAGCTATCTCTCTGATGCTAAAAATTATCCAAATGATGATTGAATATTATACGTAAAATGTCACTAGGGATTTAGGGTTGGACGGTAATGAAGAGCAACAGTTTATTTGAATTCTATTTTGGAAACCAGAATCCTTTCTTAAAACAGAAATGTACTGCTCGCTTCATATTTTTACGAATAAGATGGCGTATTATAATTCTAGAATTATCTCACCAAATTCGTGTTAGAATATATCGACAGGTATGGGAGCGAAAATGAATGCCATTTTCGGTTTCTAAAGAAGAGGAACCAGTATAGTTGTCAAGTATCTGATGTAATAATACTATGAGTTTTATAATGAAGCTGATGAGCACTGCCATCTAGTGATAGTGAAATGTAAGATATTTATTTATAAACATTCGTTAGTGCTGTCTGGTGCAAAACTGACGTAAGAAATCCTTACTTACAACTCGAATTGTGACGGCGGTAAGTCTTCGGATTTACAACTCTAAAATCAGGGGTTCGATTCTCCTTGATGAACACAGCAAATTGCCCGATGGGGCTTTTTTTATGAGAAAACACACACAAACAACTAGAGGAAGTGATGCCATTAGTTAATGTTCATTGATAAATGAAGTGATGTCATTACGTAATATTCACTGGCGAAGGAACTGATGTCATTGTTTTGTGTCGATAGCTACAGGACGTGATGTCAGTACTTAACGTTCAATGGTAAAGGACACTTCCTTTAGTGTTAGGAATTACAGGAAGTGATGTCGTTACTTAATATTCAGGACTAGAGGAAGTGATGTCATTGGTTAGAGGTTCTGAAGCGAGATTAATAATTTGGAAATATAAATGACACCTAAAATATTGGCTTATTTCTACAAGTTAGTATTTTAATTGAAAAACAAGCTACAATAATGTGAAATAGCTTGTTAGTATTCTTCTGGGCTACGATATAGATCTTAAACCTAATCGTTAAATGGTTTGTTTTGAATTTCGCGCAAAGCTACACGAAGGCTATCTGCGCTAGCCGTTCCTAATTTAGCAGCTTTAAACTGGAGGAAAGGCAACTAGTCATCACCACTCACTGCCAACTCTTGGGCTACTCTTTTACCAACGGATAGCGGGATTTACCGTCACATTATAAGGCCCTCATAATTGAAAGGGCGAGCAGGATTCAAACCCACGATCCTCGAATTACGAGTGGAATGCCTTAACCGCCTGACCCCGCCGGGCCTCGTTAGTTGGTTTTAGAGAGATTAGCACAGTAAATTTAAGATAATATATGACCTCTGTATAATACCATACGTTAAGTAGTCTTACAGATATATTGTTCATTAACATTTCCAACATATATTGGTATATACAAATGCCTGTGAAGTGTTAACCAGAACAGTTTATATAGGGTTTTATTACGTATATGTTTCATATACCATTCGGTTACAGATGGTTCAGTACATTATGTTGAAACTATTTTAATATGCAAATCAGTCAGTCACGTGACAATCACGGTCACTATAATGTCGCAGTGGAAGGACATTTATGAGAAATACATTTTGATATTGTTTGGCAGCGTTACTTAGACAGTTTGATGCTGCCTAAAAGTAAGTAAATGTCTTTGAAAATAGGAGGGGGTAACGGCCCTTTTTATGTAAAATGATTCATATATTCATGTAATAAACCTGTGCTCAGATCGAGAGTTTAGAAGTTTCAACACTGGAATAGTTCCCACACTTAATGACATTGGAAGCGAATGGAATATGGATCAATGTAGAGTAACAGGACAATTCAGAAAAAGACCTATAACAAGTCGTAGATTAACCATGGCAAGAAAAGTATGGTGTCTTACAAAAAGGGGGAATTAATTAGCACAAATGTTACTGACAAATAATACAACAGTACACAGTATGACCAGATGGATGTCTATCTGGAAACGAGGTTAACATAGTGTCTGATAAGACTTCCAATCATACCACCTCCATCAGCGTTTAACCATCACATAGTTCAAATACCTGGAGAATGAAATGGGTATTCATGGTATTTTGTACAAAGAAATACTGATGAAGTTGTAAGACAAGATACAGTACTCATGTATTTCTATACAATCGATCTGTGGAAAAGGGGGCAAAGAAACCTTATTGTAGTACACTAAATGGATTATGGAAAGAATGCAGAGTGTAATGGTGTGATTTACAGGAAAATATTTCTTAAGACTGCTGCCAATATAAATATGTCGAAAGACAGATAGAGGAAGTCTGGATATAGTTTTAACGAATTAGGTATAAGGCAAAAAAAAAACCTCGCCTCGTCGACGCTGGAAATGGTATAGATAATATAGTGGATATTTTATTATGTACATTTTTTAGTTTTTCTCATAGTTTTTATTAATAATTACTTTAATACTATACTACGTATATTTAATTTTATTTTACATCAACATTGTACCACGTATTTACATTATAACATACTTTATCATATTACATTCAACCTGCATTGATATAAAATGTTCTATCACGAGGTAGGCTCATTATTTATTGATTATGGAATATTGCGAAGCCCGTTAATTTGATAGTCGCAGGTTTGAACCCCCGTCGCACTAAACATGCTCGCCCTTTCAGCCGCGGGGACGTTATAATGTGACGGTCAATCCCACTATTCGTTGGTAAAAGAGTAGCCCAAGAGTTGGCGTTTGGTGGTGATGACTAGCTGCCTTCCCTATAGTCTTACACTGCTAAATTAGGGACGGCTAGCGCAGATAGCCCTCGTGTAGCTTTGCGCGAAATTCCAAAACAAACAAACAAATCTTATATTGCTCTCGTATTCTACTTATTATAGGAAATTTTCAAACGCTGCGTTATTGTTATGTTATGACAAGCTCGTTCTAACAAACAAACAAAACCGAACTATAACTCATGTTAATATATATATATATATTTTACCAATTAAAGCAGCGAAAAAGTCCAGTGACAACGAAGTATTTGAACTATGACTGAGCGCAACTAAAGCAGGTGAGTTCTTTCACTAAGGCCCGGCATGGCCAGGTGGGTTAAACCGTGTTGCTCGTAATCTGAGGGTCGCAGGTTCGCATCTCCGTCGCACCAAAACATGCTCGCCCTTTCAGTCGTGGGGGTGTTACAATGTAACGGTCAATCCCACTATTCGTTGGTAAAAGAGTAGCCCAAGAGTTGGCGGATTGTGGTGATGACTAGCTGCCTTCCCTCTAGTCTTACACTGCTAAATTAGGGTTAGCGCAGATAGCCATCGTGTAGCTTTGTGCGAAATTCAAAAACAAATACTTGCTCCCTTTTGTTATTTGACAAAACATGATAAATGACCACATTCGTTTGTATTCGTATGTAGCGCCATCTACTGCCTAAATATAGAGTGACTGTTTCACAAATTATCCCAAGGATCAAATATTTGTATTTTTAGCATTTTATTCAAGAAAACTAAAATAAATATGAAGCCCAAGTTACTACATTGAAATTTATTTCTGTCCACGTCAGGTTACGTATAGTCATTAAAATTGATGCGTAAATATATTTTTGTTTTTGTTTTTCATGTACATAAAAATGTTTACATTATTTACTTTATTAAGATGTGTATTTATATATATATAATTCTACTGAAAATAATTTCCAATAGAGACAGATGCTTATTGGATTATCATACACTAAACAGCTAAGTTTACTCTTGATGTTTGGGTAAAATAAAATAGCTTTAGCCACTTGAGAAAAAGTGAAACAAGTTTAAAGTTATCGATTTAAAAACAAAACAAATTTTTGTTTCCACGTGACAGCGACCCGGCATTTCCAAATGGTTAGAGCACTCCACTCGTAATCTGAAGGTCGCGGGTTCGAGACTCGTCACACAAAACATGTTCGTGGGGGCGTTATAATATCGGTCAATTCCACTATTCTTTGGTAAAAGAATAGCCCAAGAGTTGGCGGTCGGTGGTAATGACCAGCTGCCTTTCTTCTAGTCTTACACTGTCAAATTAGGGACGGCTATCGCAGATAGCCCTCATGTAGCTTTGCGCGAAATTAAAAAAAACACAAACAGAAGAAAACAAACTACCGCAGATAGTTTCTTGTAGTTTTCACGAAATTTAAAAAACAAACAAACAACTTTCCAAATAAAAAACGAACACGTGGTTGTGGTTGCACTGTGGAGAGTCAAATGATTGTGTAACTGATGTGATTAATCCTACGCTGAATTACATTAAAACGACAGGTGCTTAGCGAGTACAAACAAGGTGTCATTAATTAACTGTCCATCCTTTAATTTCACTGACGATTATTTCTATAACGAACGGTTAAAGGTGTTGAATTGTAGACCAGAAATTGGAGAAAAAAAACACTCACAAACTAAACGGTTTTAAACAAATTCCATAATGACAGGCTTGAGGAATTTTCCAGAGGATTAAAAAACTGGAGAATAATGTTTTTCGCTCTATTATATATGATGTACAGTCATGTGAAAAAGTTAGGACACCCTATGAAAGCCTGTGTATTTTTGTAACATTTTTGGATATATAGATATTTAATATTAAATTTAACAATACTGAGAGATTATAGAAATACAACTAAACAATTACAAATGAAGAAAAGACTTTTCAAGATCTTCTTAAAATGTAATGCTACAAAAATTCATATTCTAACTGAGGAAAAAGTTAGGACACCCCCACATTTATTCCCACTTAAAATGGCTCAACTCTCACACAGGTGTATGACACCAGGTGCACATGATTAGAAGATCGTTATTCAGCATTTTGAATGAGGCTTGCTCTATTTAAACTCCAAACATTTAGCTTGGTGTGTTCCTAACTGTTGAAGTGAGAGTGAGCACCATGGTGAGAATAAAAGAGCTGTCTAAGGCATTCAGAAAGAAAATTGTAGCAGCTTATGAATCTGGTAAGGGATTTAAAAAGATCCCAAAATATTTTGAAATCATCCATTCCACTGTCCGGAAAATAGTCAACAAGTGGAGGGCTTTCAAAACAACTGCCAACATGCCCAGGTCTGGTCGTCCAAGCAAGTTCATCTCGAGAGCAGACCGCAAGTTGCTAAAAGAGGTCTCCAAACACCCTAACATGTCACCACGGAACTTACAGCAGGTTCTGGCTACTGTTGATGTGAAAGTGCATGCCTCTACAATCAAAAAGAGACTGCACAAGTTTAACTTGCATGGGAGGTGTGCAAAGAGGAAATCTTTGCTCTCCAAGAGAAACATCAAGGCTAGACTGAAGTTTGCCGGAGAGAATGCAGACAAAGACCAGGACTTCTGGAATAATGTTCTTTGGACAGATGAGTCCAAAATTGAATTATTTGGACACCAGAACAGAGGACATGTTTTGCGTAAACCAAATACAGCATTCCAGGAAAAGAACCTCATACCAACTGTGAAGCGTGGAGGTGGAAGTGTCATGGTTTGGGGCTGCTTTGCTGCATCAGGACGTGGACAGCTCACAATCATAGAATCTACCATGAATTCTCTGTGTATCAGAGGGTGCTTGAGGATCATGTGAGACCATCTGTAAGAAAATTAAAGCTGAAGCGGAACTGGACCCTGCAACACGACAATGACCTAAAACATACCAGTAAATCCACGAAGGACTGGCTGAAAACGTAGAAATAGAGAATCCTGGAATGGCCGAGTCAAAGCCCAGATCTTAATCCCATTGAGATGCTTTGAGGTGACTTGAAATGGGCTGTACATGCAAGAAACCCCTCAAACATCTCACAGCTGACAGAATTCTGTATTGAGGAATGGGGCAAACTTTCTTCAGACTGATGACAGAGACTGATAGATGGCTACAAGAAGCATCTCACTGCAGTTATTTCAGCCAAAGGGGGTAACACTAGCTATTAGGGGGTAGGGTGTTCTAACTTTTTCCTCAGTTAGAATATGCATTTTTGTAGCATTACATTTACCGAAGATCTTGAAAAGTCTTTTCTTCAGTTTTAATTGTTTAGTTATATTCCTATAATCTCTCAGTATTGTTGAAATTGATATTAAATATCTATATATACAAAAATGTTATAAAAATACACAGGCTTTCATAGGGTGTCCTAATTTTTTCACATGACTGTAGCTGAAGATACTGATGTGAATATTGCTTTCAAAACCACACATTAACTTGACATAATACTGGCAGGGATAAATCTGATCCATGGATCGCAATCTTTGATTAGAATATTACACCTGAACCACATCTACCTAACATCGTATTTGTAGGAAGAAATCTGGTACAGAAATTAGTTTGTTTGTGATTTCGCACAAAGCTACACAAGGGTTATGTGCCCCCACTTTACCAGTGAAAGACTAGAGGGAAGGCATCTAGTCATCACCGTCCACCACTCACTCTTGGGCTACTATTCTACCAGCGAATAGTGGGATTGACCGTCACATTATAACGCCCCCACGGCTGAAAGTGTGAGCATGTTTGGCGTGACGAGGATTCGAAGTTCGTGATTCGACTCACGACCTTCAGATTGTAAATCGAATGTCTTGACCATACCGGGCCCACACTTTATATGTTGATATTAATATCACTCTTGAAACCATATGGCATCGTTTTAACAGCAAGAAATATTGTCCAAGGATTTACCAATCGAAGATGGTCTGAAGAGAACAGAGATATAACATTCTTTTTCCAACCATAATTAAATGAGGGACAATAAACATATCAAAGAAAAACAAAGAAAGAAAAGTATCTTAACAGAATTTTACCGCATGGAGGGAAAACTGCTCAAGTTTAATAATCTACCTCTTACGAGTGATAAAGAAGATAAAGTTTAATATATATTAAGTTTATATGCAAAAACGGCTCGTTTGGGCTGAGAAAACACTTTACATAGAAGAGCGAACAACGTTTCGACCTTCTTCGGTCATCGTCAGGTTCACAAGTGGGTTTCTCGTCATCACTGATATATTAAGTTTGTTTGTCTTGTTTTTAAATTTCGCACAAAGCTACTCGAGGGCTATTTGCGCTAGCCGTCCCTAATTTAGCAGTGTAAGACTAGAGGGAAGGCAGCTAGTCATCACCACCCACCGCCAGCTCTTGGGCTACTCTTTTACCAACGAATAGTGTGATTGACTGTCACATTATAACGCTCCCACGGCTGAAAGGACGAGCATGTTTGGCGCAACGGGGTGCGAACCCGCGATCCTCAGATTACGAGTCGCACGCCTTAATACGCTTGGCCATGCCGGGCCAATATATGTTAAGAGCAGTAGAAAATACACGTGATCTATTGAAGGCCCACGTTAGTACAACGATAAATTCGAATGCTTAAAACCGGATATCAATACATATGGTGGACACGTTAATCCATTGTGTGGCTTTACACCCAGTTTTTAATGTCACAAGGGTTAACAGTCAAATAAAAGAGGTAGTTTTCAAACCCGATATCTGTAGATGTTATAGAAAGATTGTCCTTACCTTTAACCATATTTACTACTATAACCAACTGATATTACACAACGTGTTTAAATAATATGTTCCTAATTCAAGTATGTAAATATACAAATGTTACACCAAAACTTTCGCGACTTGTTCGTGCATGACGACATATGGGCCGAATTTCAGCGATTAATAAGTTATCCATTTTTTCTTCAAATGGTACACAAAAGTATATCAAACTACTTCTCGAGATTTTCTGATGTTCGAATCAAACATACAAGGTCGTTGAGGTTGAATTATTGCTATCTTCAATTAAGCGCCACCTAGTGTAATTTTTTCTAGGCTTGTTTGTTTATTTTGAATTTTGCGCAAAGCTATACGAGGGCTATCTGGGCTAGCCGTCCCTGATTTAGCAGTGTAAGGCTAGAGGGAAGGGAGCTGGTCATCACCACCCACCGCCAACTCTTGAGCTACTGACGAAGAGTGGGATTGACTGCCATATTATAACGCCCCCACGACTGAAGGAGCGAGCATGTTTGGTATGACGGGGATTTGAACCCGCGACCCTCGGATTGCGAGTCGAGTGTCTTATCCAACTGGCCATACCGGGCTATTTTTTTTCTTCACAATATATATATATATATATATTTATAAACAGTAATTAAATTATAACAGAACCAGATACATTTAGGTCGACTATCATTAAGCCCGAGCCCTTTAGGTAAACCTAATCCATTCATGTAAACTGTCAGTAAATCTTACCTCTTTAGATAAATTGAAAGTAAAGCTGATCCCTTAAAAAAAACTGTCAGTGAACCTACTTAATTCAGGTAAACTGTCAGTTAATCTGACCTCTTTAGGTAAACTGTAAGGAAACTCTGGTGAAAAACTTTGAATTTCGATTTGTACAGAATCAAATTAACTATCAGCTTAAAAATCTTTGTTTTATATTTACAATCAAAAATAGTTAAAAAAAAACATGCAACACGTTTACATTCAAAACGGTTTGTATTTTCATGGTACGATTTTGGAAATTTTTAAAGATTAATACCTGTAAGTTAACGTAGCAAATTTATAAATGTATTTGAGCTAAATATTTTATTATTTTATATATCTTTGTTGTTGAATTTAACATATTCTCTAACAATAGTTCTGAAGGTGGGTGGATAAGAAAAGACGTATGCTACTTGTGAAATTAGGCTTATGGGCTTTAAAAAAAACAAAAAAACTTTTATTACGTAAGTTTAAGGCCAGTGAAATCATGAACATTTATGTTATAATTAAACAAGTGGGGCTATGAATATAAAGGTTCATGGGCCGTGTCCTGCTATCACAGAAACTCCACATTTCGTGGTCTAGTTCATGAAATGAAAGTAAACATTTCTTTCAGTTTATCAGTTGAAAATAAGGAACCGCTAGCACAGATAGTCCTGATGCAGTTCTGAGCAAATACTCCATATACAAGGTTAACAATAAAAGCAGTTAATCAAGTATGTTGAACAATAAGTATATTGAAACAATGGCTAGTCTTAACCTCAAATCTCTGTAGCGTAAGAACCTATGAAAAACAAAACTCTGCATTGTTTTATATTTTTGCTTGGGCTTAAGTAAAAGTAATTTAAGGGAACTAGCTAGCTAGCTATGAAAATATATTTTATTTTTAATGTATACTGTTATATTTTATCTAGAATTAACAATTATATACGTTAGCGCATCTGTGATATTTTTCTATTTTGGTATGCCTATTTGGGACATCGTAGGAAAGAATGAAATCGAATATTAACGGAAAATTTGTATTATTCTAAAGTTTCCACTTATATATTCCTCTCCATAAAAAAAATAAATATTTATTTGATAAAACAAGAAAATATTTAACAAATTAATCCAAAACTAAAAATCTTCACTTGTTTAATAAAACTATTTAAATTATAAAAGGCTTAAGTTGAATAAAAACTAAAGTTCGTGAATTTAAATATTCTCTTAATGCTTGTTGAAAAAAATATTTTATTTAAGGCTGAGTATAATTAATTTGCTATATTAAAATGTAGTGTTGAAAATATATATATAGTAAACATAAAACGTATTTTAAATATTACGTTAACGCCGTTAGATGGTGCTTTTATCATAATCAGTTCAGCGCATGCGCGTTTATTATTGTTTTAGCCGTGAACTCGACACTTTAAGAGTTTGAAATATATTTTTGATTATACTTCACAATTTTAATTAATCAATATTCAACTACAAGAGTGGGTTTGTAAATATTATTTTTGTCCAGGTGGGTTTACCTGGATAATTGTAAGTATTATAAGCATAATTATATTTTTGAGAAGGACGATGAAAATAGGCGAAAGAAATATTTGAAAAGAAAAATAGTTAATACATAACTTTAATGAAAATGTTATTGAAGGTCAAGGGTCATAATTAAAAGTATGAAGAAAAATGAGAAACATTACCACCGTTACATTCGAACACAAAATAATTTTTTTCCATTGCAAGTTTGTTTTACATTCGCTGAAAATAACCAGCACGGGAAGTGTTTCAGTATTGTCTCGGTAATATTTTATTTTATAAATAAATGTATTACAGATTCATATATCACTCGTGTATGAATTCCGATACTGTCTCTCAAAATACCAACAATAGTAACTTATTTTTAAATCCCGTTACTTCTTTTAGTTGCCTGATCTTGAAATATTATCCTAATTTTGTCAGATAGCTCGTTAATATAATGCTGTAAGAGTTAACTTTCATCTGTTATAAGGCTTTTCCGAGTCTAATCCTATTGAGCCCTTTTCTCTGTTTCTTGCCTAATCAAGGGATACATTTCACTTGTTTGTCACGGAGGGATATCTGACTGATTTCACTTGTCTGATCTTGTAAGAATTTTTACCCGTTTTGTTCTTTGAAATCCGTAACTTGGCCGATGTTCCACTCTCAAACTTCCTTCTGTGTGACTTATCGTTTATCCAGTCAGTGACACTAATCCTTCTGTGTGACTTATCGTTTATCCAGTCAGTGACACTAATCCTTCTGTGTGACTTATCGTTTATCCAGTCAGTAACACTAACCCTTCTGTGTGACTTATCGTTTATCCAGTCACTAACACTAATCCTTCTGTGTGACTTATCGTTTATCCAGTCAGTAACACTAATCCTTCTGTGTGACTTATCGTTTATCCAGTCAGTAACACTAATCCTTCTGTGTGACTTATCGTTTATCCAGTCAGTGACACTAATCCTTCTGTGTGACTTATCGTTTATCCAGTCAGTAACACTAACCCTTCTGTGTGACTTATCGTTTATCCACTCAGTAATACTAATCCTTCTGTGTGACTTATCGTTTATCCACTCAGTGACACTAATTCTTCTGTGTGACTTATCGTTTATCCAGTCACTAACCCTTCTAGATCCTTCTGTGTGACTTATCGTTTATCCACTCAGTGACACTAATCCTTCTCGATCCTTCTGTGTGACTTATCGTTTATCCACTCAGTAACACTAATCCTTCTAGATCCTTCTGTGTGACTTATCGTTTATCCAGTCAGTAACACTAATCCTTCTGTGTGACTTATCGTTTATCCAGTCAGTAACACTAATCCTTCTGTGTGACTTATCGTTTATCCAGTCACTAACCCTTCTAGATCCTTCTGTGTGACTTATCGTTTATCCACTCAGTGACACTAATCCTTCTCGATCCTTCTGTGTGACTTATCGTTTATCCACTCAGTAACACTAATTCTTCTAGATACTTCTGTGTGACTTATCGTTTATCCACTCAGTGACACTAATCCTTCTAGATCCTTCTGTGTGACTTATCGTTTATCCACTCAGTAACACTAATCCTTCTAGATCCTTCTGTGTGACTTATCGTTTATCCACTCAGTAACACTAATCCTTCTGTGTGACTTATCGTTTATCCAGTCAGTAACACTAACCCTTCTGTGTGACTTATCGTTTATCCAGTCAGTAACACTAATCCTTCTGTGTGACTTATCGTTTATCCACTCAGTAACACTAATCCTTCTGTGTGACTTATCGTTTATCCACTCAGTAACACTAATCCTTCTGTGTGACTTATCGTTTATCCAGTCAGTGACATTAATCCTTCTGTGTGACTTATCGCTTATCCACTCAGTAATACTAATCCTTCTAGATCCTTCTGTGTGACTTATCGTTTATCCACTCAGTGACACTAATCCTTCTAGATCCTTCTGTGTGACTTATCGTTTATCCACTCACTAACCCTTCTAGATCCTTCTGTGTGACTTATCGTTTATCCACTCAGTGACACTAATCCTTCTAGATCCTTCTGTGTGACTTATCGTTTATCCACTCAGTAACACTAATCCTTCTAGATCCTTCTGTGTGACTTATCGTTTATCCACTCAGTAACACTAATCCTTCTAGATCCTTCTGTGTGACTTATCGTTTATCCACTCAGTGACACTAATCCTTCTAGATCCTTCTGTGTGACTTATCGTTTATCCACTCAGTAACACTAATCCTTCTAGATCCTTCTGTGTGACTTATCGTTTATCCACTCAGTGACACTAATCCTTCTAGATCCTTCTGTGTGACTTATCGCTTATCCACTCAGTAACACTAATCCTTCTAGATCCTTCTGTGTGACTTATCGTTTATCCACTCAGTAACACTAATCCTTCTAGATCCTTCTGTGTGACTTATCGTTTATCCACTCAGTGACACTAATCCTTCTAGGTCCTTCTGTGTGACTTATCGTTTATCCACTCAGTGACACTAATCCTTCTAGATCCTTCTGTGTGACTTATCGTTTATCCACTCAGTAACACTAATCCTTCTAGATCCTTCTGTGTGACTTATCGTTTATCCACTCAGTAACACTAATCCTTCTAGATCCTTCTGTGTGACTTATCGTTTATCCAGTCAGTGACATTAATCCTTCTGTGTGACTTATCGCTTATCCACTCAGTAATACTAATCCTTCTAGATCCTTCTGTGTGACTTATCGTTCATCCACTCAGTGACACTAATCCTTCCAGATCCTTCTGTGTGACTTATCGTTTATTCCCGTCACTAACACTAATCCTTCTGTGTGACTTATCGTTTATCCACTCAGTAATACTAATCCTTCTGTGTGACTTATCGTTCATCCAGTCAGTAACACTAATCCTTCTAGATCCTTCTGTGTGACTTATCGTTTATCCAGTCACTAACACTAATCCTTCTGTGTCACTTATCGTTTATCCACTCACTAACACTAATCCTTCTGTGTGACTTATCGTTTAACCAGTCACTAACACTAATCCTTCTAGAGCTCTTACTCGTTTGGTCCTTTAATCCATCGCTATTATAATCCCATAAGATTTTATTACTTACACATTTAATAGGGAGGTATAAACTATCGATATTTCTTATCAGTCTAAACATACATTAAGTGTTTAAACATCATCCGGATGTAATTAAACTTGAGAGTCCACGCTCTTATCTAATTTTGCGAAATGCGTTTCTCTCTTCGAGCCCACGAAGACTTCCTATTTAAAACATTAACAAATAATAATAATAAAAGAAAGTAAAAGAAGCTTTGGTGAAAGTCCTGCGTCTCGATGAAGCGACTGCCCTCGAAGTAGGCCACTAGGGAAGCGGGTGTTATGCGGCGTTATAGGCACGTGTTCAGAAACCCTTCTGTAACCACCACGGCATGCAGCTTACAAGGCCAAAGCTAAGGCCATTTCGAAACAGGAAGATGCAGTCACTGTTTTCTTGGGCGCTGCCTGTACAACATAGCCAGCCAAACAGGTCGGCCTTCTACGCGTAGGCATCCTGTCCGACGTGTTTATGACTACGTAAATAACGAGGCGAGGTCACAAGACCGTAACGGTGCACCACGTGGTCTCATTTCCAGAGGGGTGAACGGCTTACTGACCTAATTATTGGGGCCGGTTTCCTTCCTGATGCGATTGTTCCTTTACCTCTCTCTCTACCCTTTCCGTAGGCCATTGAACCATCTGTATGGCCTCCGATAAAACTGGTCTGTTTATATTTTAGCCTAAACAAAGTTAAAATTTTGAATTTTTTGATATCAAAGGCAGGAACCCACACACAATATGCAATTAAACTAAACTTCATAAGATTTCTCTTATGCATGTATTTCGCCACTCTCACGAACGCCCCCAAGTGGCACAGTAGAATGCCTGCGAACTTATACCGCTATAAACTGGGTTTCGATACTTGAATGGCCAGAGCACAGATAGCCCTTTAAATGGGTTTGTGCTTAGTAACAAACATTGTTTTTTTTATCAATATTCATCCATTATTCTTTGGTTTAGCGCTTTCAAGTTCTCTATTCTGACTACAGATCTTTTCACACTTTTGAGATATAAACACAATATATTAATATTATACTCAGATATTTGACAAAATTAATTAATGCAGTAATGTGTATTGAGTCTGAAATAGTACACCAATGGGCACGTGGATTTTGTTATAAGGTTTTCGTAACCGATGAATCCCGCCCACTATATATTTTTTTAAAATAAAACTCCAACAGTCCCTTTCTGGAATCAGTATGATAAGGGTATAATTGTACCTCAAATATGATTTTATGTATACTTATAGGCACGCACCACCAGTGGCTCAGTGGGACGTCAGTAGACTCATAACACTAAAAAACCAGCTTTCGATACTCGTGGTGGACACGAAACAGATAGCCCATTCTGTATCTTTGTGTTTAACAAGCAACCAATCAGAGCTGTCAGTAGAATTGGCGTGTAGATACTACCAAAAGGTAGATATAACAAGGTTTTGCATACGCTACATGAATATATGAAGATATTAAAAAGGAGTGAGCCGCGAATTAACTTCTTCAGTGTCGAAAGGAAAATTACTCCGGTGACCAACAAGGAATGATTCACCTTGTTGTTGTTTTTTCTAGCTTTACAAATCCAAGACTTATTTCAAGTCTCTTCAGTACAGGTATTCTTCACCGTTAGTATCGTCTTCACAGATTTTGTTTCACGATTATATACGGAATTTCCAGCAGTTTTAACCTTACCACTTTTTAAATCCTCTTTTATAATACGACCTTTCAGCCATAAGACCGTTATAAACCTACGGTTAATCCCACTATTTGATTAGATTAGCTCAAGAGTTGGCGGTGGGTGGTGTTTATTAGCTGCCTTCCCTCTGGTCCGTTACTTCTAAATTAGGGGCAGCTAGTTTTATTTACTTGTACTAAAGCACAAAGCTACACAGTGGGCTGTCTGTGCTCTGCCCACCTCGGGTATTCAAACCCGGTTCTGGCGTTGTAAGTTCGCAGATATGTCGCTGTGCCACTGAAGGGAGGGCAGCTAGCGCAGGTAGTTTCGGTAATTGTGCGCGAAATGCAATAAAAACGGTGTTTAAGAAAGTCTCTAAAGTTTTACAGGTTCAGACCCTTAAAAATAAAACAGAAGAAGATATCACATTATTACTTCTCGTTACTTTTATTCAAATACATATTGCCTGTTTTTATGTGAGCGCCATTCATCACGTTTAAACGAACTTTGACCCTAAATTTTCTTAGTTTATACATGTAAAAACACCCCTAAATATCACCAATTTTTCCCCTGAAATATATCCCTGTGTGTGTGTGTGTCTGTCTGTCAAGGAAATAGGCATCACGACTCTGTGCAAGTGTTACATGAAGACAAATAGTGTTTTACAGCATACTAACTTTAAATATATTGTTTGTTTTTTCGTATAGTAAAGCCACATGAAGCTATTTGCTGAGTGCACCGAGGGGAATTGAACCCCTGATTTTAGCGTTGTAATTCCGTGGACTTATTGCTGTGCCAGCGGGGAACGACTTTTAACAGACCTGAACTACGAGTACATACGCATAAATATATCGAAACGGTTAAAAGTCATAATCGACTAAAGAATTAACGTCCACGGGTTTATTAACCCTATTTTTTTCAGTCATAATGAAGAAATGGTCTAGTTTTGATTTACTGGTAATAAAACAAGAACAACAATAACAGAATATTGTAGGCGGATGAAGAAGCCAAGAAACAAAACCATTGTTTGCAGGACAAATAGCCATTCGCAGCATTTGTACTCAATATTGTTGTAAAAATATGTTGTTACATCAACCATTGTTAAGGTCAAAATTATTAGACAAAATAAGATTTGTTTGTTTGTATTACAAACTTCAGATAAAGAACTACCTCAAAGAGGTTAATGTTCCTTACAATAATTTAGTTATGATTTTCATGTGACGTAGTAGTAGTAGTTTTTCTTTGTTATTATTTGCTATTCTATTTCTTTGATTTTCATTAGAGTATTTATCAAAAACATAATAGTATACACGTTATTTAATTTCCATAGTGCATATCGGTGTATAGAGGACGTATTAATAATAGAAATAAACGACCTTGTAACAAACACCAAAGTGTTTGCTTTTACGAAATTAAATACTCAACGTTTCGCTTCACAGCTTCTTTAGTGACAGTGCAAAGCGTGATTTCGGTTTGTGTTTTAGTGAACACTCGTGAACAAAGCGTAAAGTGAAACGTTGAGTGAGTGTTCAATTAAATAAAAACAACATTTTTGCGCTAGAGAGCCATCTATTTTTATTAATAATATCAAATCAATTGTAGTTCTGTTTTAGAAACCTGCGAAAGTTAAATTCTAAACAACAACAAAAAAAAACGTTTCTGGTCACTAGGTGTAAGGCCACGTTTTCTAATGTAGTGTGTTAGAAACTTTGTGTCCAACAAGATAACTTGTCTCATACAAGGAAATAATGACTTTGAGAAAAGGCTTAAAAAAGGCTGTTATATCAGGAACAAAAAGAAAAATGTGTTATTTCTACGTAACATTTGAGAGGTTTATTTTTAATGTTTCATTATTAAACTCGTCTGGTTAGTGACTAGGTTCTGCCGACAACTTTCGGGAATTGCGAGGTCGCATTTCTCAGGTTGACTGGAGAAAACGGTCGCAGGTTTCCTGTGAGCCAGCCTAAATTCAACAAATATTTTTTTTGAAAAACAATGTTTAACAACAAACAGAGGAATTAGAATATAATCAGAATACTTGCCATCTCTGTGATCACTCATAGATATTAAGCCTTTTCTTAGTGGTCACGAGGTTTTATGTAACATCAAATTTCATTGAGGCACACGCTCGCCCAGTCGCTGAGCGCCTTTTCAAAATCTGGTCTGGACTGTTTTTTTTTTATTTTGTTTTGTTTTACACCTTGTAGATGTTGCAATGCTTCTAATCTACACCACTGCTGGCTCTAACATTTTAAACTGACACAGAATCAGACAAATGAGACATGCCAAAAGTGTCACTTTATTACACTAAGAGTTCGCAATCTCCACAACATGAACTATGCAACATCCACAAAAGAAATTATACAGTTTAAACCTGGGAAATATATATATATATATATATATATATTTGTTTGTTAAAGTGAGCCTAGACACGAGACTTTGTCACGTTTCATCCGCTGTTTCTCAGGGTCTGCCTTTACAGGAACATTATTTTCTCATCCGCACCAATTATTGCACAGAACCATACAGAGGTTTACATCTCACACTTCACACTTGGCCAGTGTGGCATCCTGTTGCCTCCATCTTGGTATAGCTGGCTAACCCAGGAGCTGACTAGTCGGGGAAGATCCCCTTTCATTTTACAGGTGTTGAGACGATAATTTGAGGTCCTCCCGTCTTTTGATGGTTGCTCCACGTGTATGCGAGTTTCAAAAACCAAACATACTGCCAGGTACCAGTCGCTATCTACTGATGCTAGTGTTAAGTATAAATGGAACGTAAAACATCTTGCTCTGGAGCAATAGTCCAGCTGCTGCATGAACTTCTGGAAGGCGAGCTAGGAGGTCATTAAATCGACTGGGTTGCTGAGGGAAACGGTGCTCGGTGAATTCGCGAAGAATTGTTAAGTAACGTTCTTGGATTACCTCGAGTTCCCGTTGACCTTGGTACTTCTCTGTGGAAGAACAGGAAATTTGAGACTGACTTTAAATGTGAAGTTCTTGCTACTGATTCGAGTAAAGATTTACTAGAAACTTTACGTAGGGAATACGAAAAAATGATTTTTTTCCCTACTTTTTAGGAGTAGAAATTTTACAAAGTTACCAACAAATGACTTACTGGATGCTTGCATAAGTTCATTGTTGATAAACACTGCACGTATAATTCTTTGTGCAAATAATTAGTAATTGAAACGACATTGAAACTGTGATAATTTCTCTCACCTTGGTTAAGCATGATGATCACCTTGAGGCAAACATACTCTTCGACACACAACTTCATCCGTCGGAATGCGGAGCTCAGCTGGGTAAGATGCTCCACCAGGGGGCCAGCTTCTAAACGTAGCTGCTCAAGCGTGATTGGGCGTCCCATCATAACAGCTAGACAGTTCTGAAGACGACAAAGGCCAGCAGCTATGTCCTGTTCAAGGCTCGTTTCAGAACCCTTGACCGGTCCGTGGATAGCCTGATAAGCACACGTGGTCAGCACCAGAAGCTCGTGCCATTTGTGGGTCAACAGCTGTGTGAGAAAGATCAAATGACAAATGAAGGCTTTAAGCGAGTTATGCTTTCACTAATTGACATATAAACATGAACGACTACAATATTCCAAAGATAGATATTTAATTTAACCATTACAACTCTTCCAAAACTCACCGTTCTAAATTACACTTTTGAGAAATACCTCAAACACTTACTTGTCGCGGCACAATAAGAGCGATTGTTGATTGTTGAAAATACCACAATTTTGACGTTCTTAATTAAGTTATTAATTAAAAATGGTGCGCTGTCAAAATGAAATCTCCGCTTTGAATTTTTTAGTTGTTACGTGTGTTTTTCTTATAGTAAAGCCACATGGGGCTATCTACTCAGCCCACCGCGGGGACTCGAACGCCTGATTTTAGCGTAGTAAATCCCGAGATATACCTCTGTAGTAGCGGGTGGCTTATAGTTGTTCCACACCATTATTCTGACGTTTTGTAAAAACACAGATTGATTAAATATAAATACAAAGTACTCGACTCGTCTTTGTAGATAAACAATGCACACGTTAAAACAAATCAATTATTTTTCTTGTTTTACTGGTTTCGTAGTTCATAACTGACGAAGTTCGATTGTCCATGGTGGACAAAGAGTAGATTGTGTAGCTTTGCAGAAGTGTTCATTTTGCTGTAATTAACCTTTCACTTGCTCTTAGTTCCCTTTTCATTGGTTTATGTTTATCTTTTATTTGGTTTTGAAGGAAAATCGCATCCCTGTTGTTCTACACCCACTCCTCTCCTGATGTCTAGACAGTAAGATTAAGGGCCCGGCACGTCCAAGTGTGTTAAGGATCCGTGATCCGAGGATCACGGGTTCGAATCCAGGTCGCACCAAAAACATGCTCGCCCTTTCAGCCGTGGGGGCTTTATTATGTGACGATCAATCCCACTATTCGTTGGTAAAAGAGTAGCCCAAGAGTTGGCGGTGAGTGGTGATGACTAACTGCCTTCCCTCTAGTCTTACACTTCTAAATTAGGGACGGCTAGCACAGATAGCCCTCGAGTAGCTTTGCGCGAAATTAAAAAAACAGTAAGGTTTATGTCTTGTAACTCTAAAATTCGGGGATCAATCCTAACTGTAGTCCCAACGCATATTGTACATATTTGCGATTAAACTAAATAAATCACTCACAGTTTATGGACAGTGGGTAGAGAGAAAACATGTAGTTATTAATTAACAAAGGATGATTTATAGTTCTGATGGAACAGCGGTAAGTTTGCCCAAGAAGGCCAGCATGACCGGGAGGTTATGGCGCTCGAATCGTAATCTGAGGGTCGCGAGTTCGAATCCCCGTCACGCCAAACATGCTCGCTCTTTCAGCCGTGGGAGCATTATAATATGACGGTCAATCTCACTATTCGTTTGTGAAAGAGTAGCCCAAGAGTTGGCGGTGGGTGGTGATGATTAATTGCCTTTCTTCTATTCTTACACTGCATACAAACTTCTCAGTTGTATTTTTATTAAACGGCTTATTACAATATGTAAAAGAAACGTACCATAACAGAGTAAGATATGTTGTTTGTTCTCTATTTTACGTATGTAAAATGGATTATGTGTCGTACTACGTATGGTTTCTAATAGCGTTTATTGGCCAAAAGGAGACACCTGAAACTCTTGTGACTTTGAAGTGTCTTAAATTACAAATACACTGTGTGACCCGGCATGGCCAGGTGGTCGGTTACACTGCTAGATTAGGGTCGGCTAGCGCAGATAGCCTGCATGTAGCTATGAGCGAAATTCAAAACAAACAAACATACAAACAAGGTTCTTGCGACGCGGGTTATTACCATATTGCGTCAGATAGGGTGACTTAGATAACAAGGTCGTTTATATTAGATTTTTTTTATTATTATTCATTTATGGTTATATGACATTGGAACTACCTTCAAACGAAGTATCCAGTTATCTTAAATAATTTTCTTCGACGTTGTGTTCCAAAACAACAATAGTTTAACATCGTGCAGAAACGCCTTGTTTCGCACAGTTTGGTAAATAGTCAGTCATGTTTGCCAACTTTTGCTTGTGAACACAGATCATTTTCATACGTCAACGATTCGGTTGAGCGTTCTTGAACCCGTTAAGTATTTATTTTAACATTCTGCGTAAAAGGTGCAGAAAACTTGCTGCACGTGTGTTTAGTAGACAAAGGTAATTGAAACGAAGAATCGGGAAGTTTGGACAGAAACTTGGGTTGTTTTGAATTGGCTCTTTGGTAGCACAGCGTCATGTCTGCAAACTTACAACGCTAGAAACCGAGTTTCGATACCCGTGATGAACAGAACACAGGAAGCCCATTGTGTTGCTTTGTGCTTAATTCAAAACAAACATAGTATTTCGAATTTCAACGAAAAACTGCTCAAGGTGTGTGTTTATAGCAAAGCCATATCAAGCTACCTGCTGTGTCCACCGACACTTAACAGACATATTAACTAGAACATTGCTTTCATCTTTTAACAGAAGAAATTACTAGTAGATTTAATCAAGTATAAGTTTATTTAATATAATTAAATTAATTTCAGACGAAAGAAAATTTTCAATAACATATTTTTTAATTATTTAAACCACTTGATATATTTTAATATGATTGAAGGCAGTTGTTTGTTTGTTTTGTTTTTTGAATGTCGCAAAAAGCTACTCGAGGGCTATCTGCGCTAGCCGTCCCTAATTTAGTAGTGTAAGACTAAAGGGAAGGCGGCTAGTCATCACCACCCACCGCCAACTCTTGGGCTATTCTTTTACCAACGAATAGTAGGATTGCCTGGCCATGCCGGGCCTCATTTGAAGGCAGTGAAACAACACAAATTGTAGAAAATAAATGAATATAGTTTTAATTAATTGAATAAGTTTATCCAGAAGTGACGTACAACATGCATTAGCAATAGTTAAGGCTGCACACATCTGCACAATATATTTTGTTTGTTTCTTTAGAAGTTTGCACAACGCTACACGAGGGATATCTGCGCTAGCTGTCCTTAATTTAGCAGTGTGAGACTGTAGTGTGTGTTTTCTTATAGCAAAGCCACATCGGGCTATTTGCTGAGCCCACCGAGGCCAATCGAGCCCCTAATTTTAGCGTTGTAAATCCGTAGACGTATCGCTGTACTAGCGGGGGGCAAAACCAGAGGGACAGCAGTTAGATAGTCATCACCACCCACAGCCAATTCTTGGGCCACTCTTTAGCCAACGACTAGTGGAATTGAGCGTCACATTATAACGCTCCACGGCTGAAAGTGCGAGCATGTTTGGTGCGAGTCGAGCGCCTAAACCACTTGATCATTTGTATGCTCTGGTTTATATTCTGTGTCTAAGGTTCCTAAGAATAACTAACATAAATGTTAGAAGAAAAAATTATATATCTTCAAATGCGATAAATATGACGTATTTATTTAATTTATTGATATATCTTAATTCATAGAAAAATTAAAAGATATCGCACGTTACTAACTATATTATTATTGACACTCAAATGCGTTTCCGTCTTTCCAGTTGTTATTGACACTCAAATCTCGTTCTCATTAGTGGTTAATGTGTTGAGCTGCACATCGATGGATGCAGGGTTAGAGTAATACCATCGCAGAACATGTTCTGCAATTTTCCTGTAGGCGTGTAATAAAAATTATAATCAGAGTTGGTGGTTGTTTTTTTTAAATAGCCAGACATAGCCCTATTGATGACGGCTGCCTTTCCTTGGGGTTTAGAATTAGAGACGGCCAAAGATGAACTCTAGAGGCTTATTAACTGGCCGACCCCCTTTTGTTTGTTTGTTTTAAATTTCGCGCAAAGCAACAAGAGGGCTATCTGCGCTAGCCGTCCCTAATTTAACAGTGTACGACTAAAGGGAAGGCAGCTAATCATCACCACCCACCGCCAACTCTTGAGCTACTCTTTCACTAACAAATAGACGGATTTACCAAAACATTATAACGCCCCCACAGCTGAAAGGACGAGCATGTTTGGTGCGACGGGGATTCGAACCGGCAACCATTTTTTTTAAGACGGATAATTATTTTTTCATATTGATATCCTTTTACATTTGAATAAACCGAATAGTATTTTCACCCAAAATTCTTAGATCAGAGTATTGGGAATTTCACTAAGCAACGGTCACTTCTATTTAATCCATTTTTCCATTACATGAAAATCAGTTGTTTGTTGTTTTAGACAAATGGGCCATCTGGGCTCTCGTCACTACGGGTATTGAAATCCAAATTTTAGCGTATAGTAATTGTTTACTCATTTCGTGTCAACGAAATTATTTTAAACTTTCGTGTTTTAAACCTAATTTGGTTTGGTGTCTCAGATAAAAATACGTGCGTGCGTCTAACTTACTTACAAATGAATTATTATGACGCATCTTATTTTAAATGTCCGCTAGTGACACATCGGTATGTCTGCAGCCTTACAACACTAGAAAACGGTTTTCGATACTTCTGATAGGCATAACACAAATATCTCAATTATTTAGTTTTGTTTTTAATTTAAAAAAAAAAACACATTAAACTTATTGTAAACTATTCTTCCTTTTGACGCAAAATCGGGGTTCGATTCCCCTCGGTAGGCTCAGCAGATAGCCTGATGTGGCTTTGCTATAAGTAAACACACGCACACACACTCCTTTTGAATAAAAAAAAAATATTTCTTATCAAACATAATTATTAGAACAGCTCTCTACTTGCCATTATAAATATTTGTGTCCAAACAACACCAGTAACTCGTATACAAAGCTTGAAGACGGTAATGATGTGTGTACGTGCGTTTGTTTCTGTGATAATTACACACCCTTATTCGGCATCACCAGGTGGTTAAAGCGCTCAACTCGTAATCTGAGGGCCGCGAGTTCAATTCCCCGTCACACCAAACGTGCTTGCGTTTTCAGCTGCAGGTGCGTTATAAGGTTACGGACAATCTCACTATCAGTAAGAAAAAAAGTAGCCTGAAATCTGGTTCTGGGTGATAATGGCAAGCTAACTTTCCTCTAGGAATGGCTAGCGCAGATAGCCCTCGTGTAATTTTGTGAAAAATTCAAAACAAACAAACACACATCCATGCCAAATTAAAAAAAAAAAAAAATCCATCTAAATATTTGAACTCCGAAATAATTTGTCATTCACAATTCTAATTTTCCTCGTGCTGGACATAGTGCAGATAACCTATGTGTAGCTTTGCACCAAAATTAACTAAAACAATTTGTATTCAGGACTGACCGGCCTGGCATGGCCAAGCGCGTAAGGCGTGCGACTCGTAATCCGAGGGTCGCGGGTTCGTGCCCGCGTCGCGCTAAACATGCTCGCCCTCCCAGCCGTGGGGGTGTATAATGTGACGGTCAATCCCACTTTTCGTTGGTAAAAGAGTAGCCCAAGAGTTGGCGGTGGGTGGTGATGACTAGCTGCCTTCCCTCTAGTCTTACACTGCTAAATTAGGGACGGCTAGCACAGATAGACCTCGAGTAGCTTTGTGCGAAATTCCAAAACAAACAATCAGGACTGACCAGAATAAAATAGCCTTTGGACAATTTCTATTAACCAATCAATCGTAGGTGTGGGAGAAATGGATTTCAAAATCTCTGATGAAACACAATACATTCAGCTCTTTTCTTGTTTTCTAGAAAGTTGTCTGAGAACTGTTTTCTACCCAAGAGAGACAGCACCCATCGGTAATGATAACTGTTAATTCGTCATCTGAGGATTGCTGTCTACACAGGAGATAGAACACACATTATTAATAGTAATTGTTAATATGCCATCTGAGGACTACTGCCTACCCGGGAGATATGGATTGTTAGTTTAATGCTTTGTTTCAATAACCCTGAAATCAAGTTACCAAAGTTGTGAAATCCATTTGTGGATAATTTATTGCAGCTATGCTAAGAACATTAAGTTGCTATATTGTAAAAATGTATGTATATATATATAAACTCTGACATAAAAATGTCAGTTATATCTATCTATAATAAACACAGAATCTTATGAATCAGTGTGAAGGTTGATACAATTATTATATTGTTTTCAGTCGCTGATTGAGCATCAGAACTGATACAATAGCATCCACTGAGTCATTTCTGGCTCAGCAGTAAGTCTCCGAACTCGTGACTATGATATTCTGGTTTCTATACATGTTGTGAACCCAGAGTAAAGTACCCATTGTGTAGCTTTGCACTTAACAAGGAAGCCATTCCTGAACCCAAAGGTTATCCGATCATCATTTCAGTATTTCTGTCCAACATTAAATAGCATCATTGTTATGGTATTCCTGAACCCAAAGGTTATCCGATCATCATTACAGTATTTCTGTCCAAATAGCATCATTGTTATGGTATTTCACGACTGTGAACAAACAACGTAACAAAAGTCTCAAAAGGTAGGAGTGGGGGTCGTTCTTTTCTTCTTGTTACATTTAATAGATATAAACAGGCCCTCTAGAGGAGGTCCTTGTGACGTCCTAGCCTGATAACGATTTTCCATGCTCTTTATACAGACAACTCGAATATTATTGCAGTTCTGAGTCTTGGCTGTAGATATATTCTTGCACCACGTATGTTCGAAAATGTCATCGTAACGTGCGATACAAATAATTACAGAAATAAAATTCCTTCTTGAGAGAACAGGGAAGAGATAACCGTATTTAAAAAAAAACAACTGCTTTCTACATTTAAATCTATGTCACAACAAATACTTCAGTCAACAGGTAAATCGTAACTGTTAACATGGACTTCAGGAACATAATAGTAAAACAATCAATTAAAAAAACAGAACTGAAGCATAAATAAAATATGTATGATAAAATTACCTGTAGAAGTGCAAACACACGTAATAATTTGCACATGCAAATAAATTATCTTAATGTGGTACAGGCTAAAGGTTTTTTTTCTGGTTAGATTCTACAGATAAGGACGTGTAAAACATTTTTGACAAGTTTATAGTAAAGATTACAAAATCTGTGAATCACATGACGAAGCTCTAATTATACCAATGTATGTTTAGCATCCTCTTCTACATGACAAAACCATACCTACACTAGTATATGTTTAGCATCCTCTTCTACATGACAAAACCATACCTACACTAGTATATGTTTAGCATCCTCTTCTACATGACAAAACCATACCTACACAAGTGTATGTTTAGCATCCTCTTCTACATGACAAAACCATACCTACACTAGTGTATGTTTAGCATCCTCTTCTACATGACAAAACCATACCTACACTAGTGTATGTTTAGCATCCTCTTCTACATGACAAAACCATACCTTCACTCGTGTATGTTTAGCATCCTCTTCTACATGACAAAACCATACCTTCACTAGTGTATGTTTAGCATCCTCTTCTACATGACAAAACCATACCTTCACTCGTGTATGTTTAGCATCCTCTTCTACATGACAAAACCATACCTTCACTAGTGTATGTTTAGCATCCTCTTCTACATGACAAAACCATACCTACACTAGTGTATGTTTAGCATCCTCATGTACATGACAAAACCATACCTACACTAGTGTACGTTTAGCATCCTCATGTACATGACAAAACCATACCTACACTAGTGTATGTTTAGCATTCTCTTCTACATGACAAAACCATACCTACACTAGTGTATGTTTAGCATCCTCTTCTACATGACAAAACCATACCTGTATTATTGTTTGTTTAGTGTCCTGTTCCACACAACAAAATTATACCTATACCAGTGTATGTTTAGTGTTCTGTTCCATATTACCAAGCTTTACCTGTACTATTGTATGTTTAGTGGCCTGTTCCACATGACAAACCATACTGGTTGGTTGGTTGATCTGGTGTTTTATGGCACAAAGCAGATAGGCTATTTGTGTCAAACATCTGGTAAAAAGTTAAAATTAAAGTAAATTTAGTAAAATTCATAAAAGGAAATTAAGGTAAAACAAAGTTTAAAACATAAATAGCATAAAACCAATGTTTACATCTAGTTTACAGCATTAAGAGAAAAAATACAGTAATACAAGTTGTAGAGGACTTTCTGTAGCGTGACTGTAATAATCATAACTCGCCAGGCAGACTAACAGGTAAGTACAAAAACCACCGTCAGTCACCTGAAGTTGACCTTTCCAGTTCTGGTTTCGAGTTATTTGACGTTATGTCCATTTTCTAATTTCAAATCGAACTAGATGGACTGTGATTCTTAAAAAGGAATCACATTAAAAAAGATCTAATACATAAATTAATTTTTTAATAGCACTGAAAAGAATAATGGTCTTGAAAAACTAAAAACATGACCAAGATTAACAGTGTCACCACCACCAATAACACTGTCTAGCGTTAAGGACAAACCTTAGGACAAACCATGTTTAAAATGGTGCCGCCGTTGAGAGTCGTAACGATGCCACGAAAGTAAAATGTGGCTTATTGTGACCTGAATGTTACACAGAGAACACGCTGATGCATCAGTTCCAGATAAAAGAAAACAATGACTTGAAAAACTGTGACCAATGCGTAGTCCAGTTAGAACAACTTCCTCTTTCCGATCCTTACGGAAGCAAGACTGCCAAAGTCCAATTTAGGGTTTTATTTGGAAAAGCTTGTTTTCGCGTTGCTCACTCCAAGTCGACTGCCAACTGGCATGGAGTCAAGCCTTGAATACAGGACCATAGTCTATGTATGAAACAGACAATGTGGTGATTGTGCCAGAGCAAATAGACTTAGCTGCGGTGTTGGCGAGCTCGTTCCCGCGAATACCAACGTGGTCCAATATCCAAATAAACTGGATAGAAGTAGATGTTATAGAAATGGGTCAGTCGGTTTTGAATATCGGCGAGAACAGGGTGTAAACGAACGTGAAGCGATTCTAGGACCAGTAGAGAACTAAGCGAGTCAGTGCAGTTTGAGTACTGCTTAGCTTCTATGTGATCCAGGGTAACAGAAATGGCGTATAGTTCAGTAGTGAACACAGAAGCTGTAGAGGGGATTCTGCATACAACCACCAAACCATGACAGAGCTCACACAGTCACCTGATGTCGAATCATCTGTATAAATAAGAATGGAAGGATGGTTCAAAAGATGTTCAGTAAATAACAGACAGTATTTCCAATCAGGAGTGTCTACTCTTCTCATATGACTTAAAGATAGGTCACATCTGAGGACTGTAAGAAACCACGGTAGGATGGGCTGACCAGTGGATACAGCAATGTTATCCAAGGACAGACCCAGTTCATCCAACTGTGCCTGGATACGAAGGCCAAAAGGGGCAATGGCAAATCGTCTATTTCTGAAAAAGAATGGTCCATTTAGGAAGGAAAACACAACCCCAGGTGGGATGCTTTGATAAGGAACGAAGTTTTGAAGCATACAGTAAAGAGAGTTGCAAATGGCTGAGGTTCAAAGAAGGTTCATGAGACTCTGTGTATAACCTCTGAATGCAGAGACTGCAATGCAGAGCCGAAGTCCTTGAGGATGAATGGGGTCCAACATATTTAAGGCCAAGGTCCTGGCAGAGCCATAGACCAGTGATTCATAGTCGTGTTTCGATCGAATAAAAGCACGATATATCTTTAGCATAGAACACTGATCTGCTCCCCAAATGGTGGAAGAGAGGTCATGGATGATGTCCAGTGCTCTTGTACATTTCACCCGTAGTTGTTTGATGTATGGTATAAAAGTCAGCTCATGGTCAAAGATAGGCCCAAGAATTTTGTCTCAGGGACCACAGGAAACACAACTTCGCCGACACGGAGTTAAGGATCAGGGTGAATACCCTGTTGACCCTAAACGTGTATGCAAACGGTTTTATAGAAGAGAGGTTAAAGCCGTTTGCCGTGGTCCACTTCAATAAACGATTGAGAGCATTCTGTAGCTGTTGCTCAATATACCTCATGTTCGACGACTGACATGAGATGTGAAAGTCGTCGACACAGAGCCTGTTTGCAACAGTTAGAGGGAGTTGTTTAGTGATGGCATTAATTTTTATACTGAAAAGTGTGGCACTCAAAACACAGCCCTGAGGAACTCCAAGTTCCTGTAGGAAAGAACGGAAAAGTGTCGAACTCGCAAGAACTTAGAATCTCCTTTCCATTAAAAAATTTTCAATAAAAATGGGCAAATGGCCACATAACTCATATATATATATAGAGAGAGAGAGGCCTCGCAAAATTCCATACCTTCATGTTGTATCACAAGCCTTTTCAATGTCAAAGAATATTGATACAAGATGTTGTCGTTTGAGAAAGGCTTCTCTGACGTTTCAAATCGAATCAAGTGGTCCACGATGTAGCGCTGCCGTCGGAACCCACACTGGGTGGGCAAGAGGAGATTGTTGATTCGAGGAACCAAATAAGACGAGCGCTGACCATCCTCTCTAAGGTCTTACAGAGACAGCTCGTCAAAGCAATTGGAAGTTAGTTTGAAGGAATCTTGGGACTCTTCCCAGGCTTAGAGAAAGGTACGACAATTGCCTGGCGCCAGGCATCAGGGAAAACATTCTTATGCCAGATCCGGTTAAAAACAATCAGAAGAATAGCAAGAGAAACAGAATATAGATGGCGTAGCATTTCATAGTGTACATCATCAGGTTTAACTGATGTACTGCCAGACCAATGAAGGGCCAGTTTGAGTTCTACCAGTGTAAAGGGATGACTATAGTCACAGAGACGATCAGCTCGAAAGGAAAGAGATGATCACTCTGCCCGAGTCTTGATGGTTAAGAAGTTGGAGGAAGAAGCAGAAGTGCTAGATACTTGACAAAAGTTTTCACCTAGAGTATCGGCAATGCTCTGGTTATCAGTTACTTCCTGGCCATCAGAAAGCAAGATCGAGAGGGCGACAGAGTGATATTGCCTACTGACCTTTCGAATCTTGTCTCAAATGACTTTGGAACTGGTGATAGAAGATATACTGGTTATGAACTTAATCCAAGATTCCTTCTGGCTTTGACATCATACCCACCGAGCATGTGCACAGGCCTGCTGAAAAGCGATGCGGTTCAAGAGCGTGGGATATCTATGGAAAGTATCCCAGGCCAGATTTTGAGTCTCATTGCCATGTGGCAGGCAGGATTCCACCATGAACGAGGATATAGTGGAAAACGTGTTGAGGTTTTAGGAATACATTGAGCAGCTGGTTGTATAATTCAGTCAGTTACTGCTGCCACACAGTCGTCTATTGATGTCTTACAGACGATGGCAGGATCGAGTTCTGCGAGAGCAGTGAAAAAGGGCCAGTTTGCTTAATCGAGCTTCCACTGGGGCACGCGGGTCGGGTGGCATCGACCACGGCCAGTCTCTCTCAAAAATATAGGAAAATGATCACTGCTTAGTGGATTATTGTCAACCCTTCATAAAAAATGGGAGAATAATGAAGGGGTGCAAATTAAGTGATCAATAGCATTAAAGGACTGGCTAGGTGCATGGAAATAAGTGGAAGAACCAGTATTGAAAAGAGAAAGGTTGTGATCAGAGAGCACACACTCTACAGAGCGACCCCTCCCACCAATATCAGCACTTCCCCAGAGTGGATGATGACACTGGAAACATCTGAGACGGTTTGGAATGTATGGACGTTACCAGCAATTAAGATAGTCTACCTTGATGGTGGCAGGCGGACGTGGTGACGTAAATGTCAGAATGAGGACATTGGTCGGCACTATAATTCCATCTTTGTGAGTGTATATACGCCTCACTGCAGAAACTCCTTGGGTGGAAAAACCAGAAATAATCTCTAACTCTGGGATGTTTTTCAAATCCCTCTCAACAATAACTCCTCGTGATAAATTCAAAGTAGCATGAGGTGTAACCTCAAAAGGTATATCCTCAATTGCCTTTGAATACAAGAGGAGTTCATTGAGTTGAGATGTGGATGTTTCCACCAATATTTCACCAGATCGGAGCTTCTTTACTGACTTTGGAGAGCCAGTAAGTCCCTCTAGTCCATTCTGAATGACAAAAGGAGATATTTTCCCTAAAGGTTTGTCTGAAAGAGAATGTAGTATAAGAAAATTAGGTTCAACAGGTGTTGAAGATTGCTGCTCAGAATCTTTAAGACGTGGTCGTATACCAATGTACTGTTTCTTCACTATTTTATTTAGGTTTTTATTTGGATGATCCATAATGAAAAAAGGAATATTTCGGTGCCCACTGACCCCACCCACCATGGAGCCCTACGAGGGAATGTACTACAATATCAAACAAGGGCACTTCAGCAATGCCAGGGTTTCGTGAGCACTATACCCAAACACCAGCATCAGATACAATGTTCCCAACACCTGTTGAAAACATCCAACACTGGTACTTGGTTGACCCTAGCCCAAGTGGACCAGTCAATTTACCCGAGGGGCCAACCCATGGCCACCCGTCAACAGGAATTCAAGGACAAAGTGGTGTGTTAGGGTCGCCACGCAAGGCAAACACATGGGTGGATGTTTAGATCCCAGAGGAGGTAAACTGAAAGAACACAACCTTCCCTGGGAGGTCCCCTCACCACGTACAGAAATCCACACTGAGGGGCAAACCACACCTGCACCAATGTATGTTTAGTGCCCTGTTCCAGACGACAAAAACCACACCTGTACCAATGTATGTTTAGTGCCCTGTTCCACACGACCAAATCATACCTGTACCAATGTACGTTTATGGTCCTTTTCTGCATGACCAAACTATACTAATATCAGTGTATGTTTAGTGTATTGTTCCACATGACCAAACCATACCTATAACAGTGTATGTTTAGTGTTCTGTACCACGTGACTAAACCATACCTATAACAGTGTATGTTTAGTGTTCTGTTCCACGTGACTAAACCATACCTATAACAGTGTATGTTTAGTGTTCTGTTCCACGTGACTAAACCATACCTATAACAGTGTATGTTTAGTGTTCTGTTCCACGTGCCCAAGCTCTACCTGTACTACTGTATTTTTAGTATCCTGTTTCACATGACCAAGCTGAACCTGTGCTACTGTATGTTTAATGACCTGTTTACCAGTGTCTGTTTAGTGTTCTGTTCCACATGTCAAATTTGTACCTATACCAGTGTCTGTTTAGTGTTCTGTTCCATATGACAAAAGTATATCTATACCAGTGTCTGTTTAGTGTTCTGTTCCATATGACAAAAGTATACCTATACCAGTGTCTGTTTAGTGTTCCGTTCCATATGACAAAAGTATACCTATACCAGTGTCTGTTTTGTATTCTGTTCCATATGACAAAAGTATACCTATACCAGTGTCTGTTTAGTGTTCTGTTCCATATGACAAAAGTATACCTATACAAGTGTTTGTTTAGTGTTCTGTTCCATATGACAAATGTATACCTATACCAGTGTCTGTTTAGTGTTCTGTTCCATATGACAAAAGTATACCTATACCAGTGTCTGTTTAGTGTTCTGTTCCATATGACAAAAGTATACCTATACAAGTGTTTGTTTAGTGTTCTGTTCCATATGACAAAAGTATACCTATACCAGTGTCTGTTTAGTGTTCTGTTCCATATGACAAAAGTATACCTATACAAGTGTTTGTTTAGTGTTCTGTTCCATATGACAAAAGTATACCTATACCAGTGTCTGTTTAGTGTTCTGTTCCATATTACAAAAGTATACCTATACCAGTGCCTGTTTAGTGTTCTGTTCCATATGACAAAAGTATACCTATACCAGTGTCTGTTTAGTGTTCTGTTCCATATGACAAAAGTATACCCATACCAGTGTCTGCTTAGTGTTCTGTTCCATATGACAAAAGTATACCTATACCAGTGTCTGTTTAGTGTTCTGTTCCATATGACAAAAGTATACCTATACCAGTGTCTGTTTAGTGTTCTGTTCCATATGACAAAAGTATACCCATACCAGTGTCTGTTTAGTGTTCTGTTCCATATGACAAAAGTATACCTATACCAGTGTCTGTTTAGTGTTCTGTTCCATATGACAAAAGTATACCTATACCAGTGTCTGTTTAGTGTTCTGTTCCATATGACAAAAGTATACCTATACCAGTGTATGTTTAGTGTTCTGTTCCATATGACAAAAGTATACCTATACCAGTGCCTGTTTAGTGTTCTGTTCCATATGACAAAAGTATACCCATACCAGTGTCTGTTTAGTGTTCTGTTCCATATTACAAAAGTATACCTATACCAGTGTCTCTTCAGTGTTCTGTTCCACATGTCAAATTTGTACCTATACCAGTGTCTGTTTAGTGTTCTGTTCCATATGACAAAAGTATATCTATACCAGTGTCTGTTTAGTGTTCTGTTCCATATGACAAAAGTATACCTATACCAGTGTCTGTTTAGTGTTCTGTTCCATATGACAAAAGTATACCTATACCAGTGTCTGTTTAGTGTTCCGTTCCATATGACAAAAGTATACCTATACCAGTGTCTGTTTAGTGTTCTGTTCCATATGACAAAAGTATACCTATACAAGTGTTTGTTTAGTGTTCTGTTCCATATGACAAATGTATACCTATACCAGTGTCTGTTTAGTGTTCTGTTCCATATGACAAAAGTATACCTATGCCAGTGTCTGTTTAGTGTTCTGTTCCATATGACAAAAGTATACCTATACAAGTGTTTGTTTAGTGTTCTGTTCCATATGACAAAAGTATACTTATACCAGTGTCTGTTTAGTGTTCTGTTCCATATGACAAAAGTATACCTATACCAGTGTCTGTTTAGTGTTCTGTTCCATATTACAAAAGTATACCTATACCAGTGCCTGTTTAGTGTTCTGTTCCATATGACAAAAGTATACCTATACCAGTGTCTGTTTAGTGTTTTGTTCCATATGACAAAAGTATACCCATACCAGTGTCTGTTTAGTGTTCTGTTCCATATGACAAAAGTATACCTTTACCAGTGTCTGTTTAGAGTTCTGTTCCATATGACAAAAGTATACCTATACCAGTGTCTGTTTAGTGTTCTGTTCCATATGACAAAAGTATACCCATACCAGTGTCTGTTTAGTGTTCTGTTCCATATGACAAAAGTATACCTATACCAGTGTCTGTTTAGTGTTCTGTTCCATATGACAAAAGTATACCTATACCAGTGTCTGTTTAGTGTTCTGTTCCATATGACAAAAGTATACCTATACCAGTGCCTGTTTAGTGTTCTGTTCCATATGACAAAAGTATACCCATACCAGTGTCTGTTTAGTGTTCTGTTCCATATTACAAAAGTATACCTATACCAGTGTCTCTTTAGTGTTTTGTTCCACATGTCAAATTTGTACCTATACCAGTGTCTGTTTAGTGTTCTGTTCCATATGACAAAAGTATATCTATACCAGTGTCTGTTTAGTGTTCTGTTCCATATGACAAAAGTATACCTATACCAGTGTCTGTTTAGTGTTCTGTTCCATATTACAAAAGTATACCTATACAAGTGTTTGTTTAGTGTTCTGTTCCATATGACAAATGTATACCTATACCAGTGTCTGTTTAGTGTTCTGTTCCATATGACAAAAGTATACCTATACCAGTGTCTGTTTAGTGTTCTGTTCCATATGACAAATGTATACCTATACCAGTGTCTGTTTATGTTCTGTTCCATATGACAAAAGTATACCTATACCAGTGTCTGTTTAGTGTTCTGTTCCATATTACAAAAGTATACCTATACCAGTGCCTGTTTAGTGTTCTGTTCCATATGACAAATGTATACCTATACCAGTGTCTGTTTAGTGTTCTGTTCCATATGACAAAAGTATACCTATACCAGTGTCTGTTTAGTGTTCTGTTCCATATGACAAAAGTATACCTATACAAGTGTTTGTTTAGTGTTCTGTTCCATATGACAAAAGTATACCTATACCAGTGTCTGTTTAGTGTTCTGTTCCATATTACAAAAGTATACCTATACCAGTGCCTGTTTAGTGTTCTGTTCCATATGACAAAAGTATACCCATACCAGTGTCTGTTTAGTGTTCTGTTCCATATGACAAAAGTATACCTATACCAGTGTCTGTTTAGTGTTCTGTTCCATATGACAAAAGTATACCTATACCAGTGTCTGTTTAGTGTTCTGTTCCATATGACAAAAGTATACCTATACCAGTGTCTGTTTAGTGTTCTGTTCCATATGACAAAAGTATACCTATACCAGTGTCTGTTTAGTGTTCTGTTCCATATGACAAAAGTATACCTATACCAGTGCCTGTTTAGTGTTCTGTTCCATATGACAAAAGTATACCTATACCAGTGTCTGTTTAGTGTTCTGTTCCATATGACAAAAGTATACCTATACCAGTGCCTGTTTAGTGTTCTGTTCCATATGACAAAAGTATACCCATATACCAGTGCCTGTTTAGTGTTCTGTTCCATATGACAAAAGTATACCTATACCAGTGTCTGTTTAGTGTTCTGTTCCATATGACAAAAGTATACCTATACCAGTGTCTGTTTAGTGTTCTGTTCCATATGACAAAAGTATACCTATTCCAGTGTCTGTTTAGTGTTCTGTTCCATATGTCAAAAGTATACCTATACCAGTGTCTGTTTAGTGTTCTGTTCCATATGACAAAAGTATACCTATACCAGTGTCTGTTTAGTGTTCTGTTCCATATGACAAAAGTATACCTATACCAGTGTCTGTTTAGTGTTCTGTTCCATATGACAAAAGTATACCTATACCAGTGTCTGTTTAGTGTTCTGTTCCATATGACAAAAGTATACCTATACCAGTGTCTGTTTAGTGTTCTGTTCCATATGACAAAAGTATACCCATACCAGTGTCTGTTTAGTGTTCTGTTCCATATGACAAAAGTATACCTATACCAGTGTCTGTTTAGTGTTCTGTTCCATATGACAAAAGTATACCTATACAAGTGTTTGTTTAGTGTTCTGTTCCATATGTCAAAAGTATACTTATACCAGTGTCTGTTTAGTGTTCTGTTCCATATGACAAAAGTATACCTATACCAGTGTCTGTTTAGTGTTCTGTTCCATATGACAAAAGTATACCTATACCAGTGTCTGTTTAGTGTTCTGTTCCATATGACAAAAGTATACCTATACAAGTGTTTGTTTAGTGTTCTGTTCCATATGTCAAAAGTATACCTATACCAGTGTCTGTTTAGTGTTCTGTTCCATATGACAAAAGTATACCTATACCAGTGTCTGTTTAGTGTTCTGTTTTATATGACAAAAGTATACCTATACCAGTGTATGTTTTGGGTAACATTTAATGTTATGTTTCCAATGATTAAGCTATTTGTATACCAGCATATATTTCATGTCGTAATTCACCATTTGTGTCATGCTTCATATGAGAATAATTCATCTATATGAGATAGCATGTTTTGTGCTGTCAACACATACACTAAATAATACTTTATTATTATTATTAATAGGAAGAGAATGAATCTCAGTTTGTATGAAACAGTTACACCTTCACTACAGGCTGATTCAGTTGATATTAGATTCAAAGCCAGTATAAGCTATACTGCTTTACCTGCCCTTGAAAGAGACCGTTAAATTACAACCTCATAATAATGAAAAATGATACAAATGGATATGTGCATATGACAGTAATAAAAGATAAGAAAATTAGTTTCAAATTTGTGTTCTATAAATAAGAGCAAGTGTGTCATTAATTTTAACTTTCAGTGCAAAAATAGTGTTGTTACTACATGTTCATTGTCATAATGTGTGCATTACATGTTGTTGTAATGCTTACTTGTAATGGATAATCACCCTTGTAGGAACAGTCGAGAATATACAGTTCAACAACTATGTTATTGTAGATCGTACGTTAACTGTTGCCTTAAAAAGAACAATTTGTAGCCTGTTATATCCTAATCATTAACACAAACCAGATCTCTCAGACACAATGAAGGCTAAAGTACTGATATGTCAACACTGAATTACTTCAACCAAAGAAGACTCTTTGTGGAAAGAAAGACTAAAATGTCTAACAGAAGCTTGAAGTGTATAGTAGGTACTCGTGTTTGCAGTGTGGTTACAACATATCACCATAATTATGTCTTTATAAACATGCAATGAAAACAAGTTTCAGACATCATGAAGACACAAATTCTTTTTTTAGACTGAAGAACAAATTTTTGTAATCCATCTTGCTAAAATGTCTGTGAAAGACATTCTCTATTTTTATGGCAAAAAACTCGCTGATTATCACAAAAATAAAGGTTTAGCAATTTCAACACAATTTGATTATAGTTGTTTGGAGACATAAAATAACATAGTTTCCATTTGTATGATCTTTTACTTACCCAAAACTTGTTTTTTTTGAAAGTGAAAACAATTACAGAAAACTGTAGTAATTATGACGTCCTACGTTCCACAGACGCTGGTTTTTGAATGTTTATAGTTGTACAGTTTGTTAATAAAACAAAACAATAAAAACATATCTACAGGAAAAGATCAGCAAAACAAAAATTACTTGACAGTAATAGATCTTGGATATGGCAAAAGCAAGAAGTTTTTGCTTGTTTGTTGGTTTTTGCAAAAGAACATTTTCCTGCTTCTAGATTCAGTGCCAAGTCGAGGTCCAGATAACAAAAAGATATTGCTTGTTTGTAATGGAAACGTTTCTTATATCTAGGTCCATTGGATGGTAAGCCAAAGAGATACTTCCCTGTGAAACAATGTTTTCTTACATCTAGGTCCAGTGTCCAGGTCAGAGAAAGAGGTGCTTCTCTGTAAAAGAACATTTTGATACATCTAGGTCCACTGCAGAAGTAAATCAAAGATTAGAATCTTTGTAAAGGAAGCTTTTCCTGGATGTAGGTTCAGTGTCAAGGTAAGACAATGAGTTAAATCTTTGAAAAAGAACATTTTGATACATCTAGGTCCACTGCAGAAGTAAATCAAAGATTAGAATATCTCTAAAGGAAGCTTTTCCTACATCTAGGACCAGTGTCAAGGCAAGACAAGAAGTTACATCTTTGATAAAAAGAACATTAACTTACATCTGGGTCCAGTGCCAACGAAAGACAAAAAGTTACTTCTATCTAAAGGAAAAACTTTCCTACATCTAGGTCCACTGCCAAAGTAAATTAAAGACTATATTCTCTGTAAAGGATAATTTTCCCACATCTAGGTCCACTGCCAAAGTAAATTAAAGACTATATTCTCTGTAAAGGATAATTTTCCCACATCTAGGTCCACTGCCAAAGTAAATTAAAGACTATATTCTCTGTAAAGGATAATTTTCCTACATCTAGGTCCACTGCCAAAGTAAATTAAAGACTATATTCTCTGTAAAGGATAATTTTCCCACATCTAGGTCCACTGCCAAAGTAAATTAAAGACTATATTCTCTGTAAAGGATAATTTTCCCACATCTAGGTCCACTGCCAAAATAAATTAAAGACTATATTCTCTGTAAAAGATAATTTTCCCACATCTAGGTCCACTGCCAAAGTAAATTAAAGACTATATTCTCTGTAAAGGATAATTTTCCTGCATCTAGGTCTAGTGTCAATGTAAGAGAAACAGAATATTTTCTACAAAGGAAGATTTTCCTACATCTTGGTCCAGTGTTAAGGTAAGACAAAATGATGATTCTCTTCAAAAGAACATTTTCCTACATCTATGTCAAGTGTCAAGGTAAGACAGAGTCGTTTCTTTGTAAGGGAAAAGTTTCTATACCTAGACTAGATCCACTGTCAATGAAAGAGAAAGGATTGCTTCTCTGTAAAGACAGATTCTCCTTCATTTAGATCCAGTGTCTTGGTAAGAAAAATAATTTCATCTCTGTAAAGTAAGAGTTTCCTACAGCTTTGTCCAATGTCAATTTAACAGATGGAGTTGCTCCTCTGTAAAGGTAGCTTTTCATACATCTACAGGGAGTGAACAAAAAATAGCTCCCTTAAAAAATGTTCTTAACTTATTATATGTTTTATTAAATAACAGAAAAACATTGTAAAATTGTAGGTTTTTGAAATGCACTCAATGAGATCTCTTCAAACGTGATCTCAAATCCTAATATTAACACTGGATGTTGTAAACACCTAATACTAACACTGGATGTTGTAAATACCTAAGGTTTTATTTTCTCATAAACAGTGTTGTACACCTGCTGTAGTCTCTTAGATCTCACTTCAATCAGCCTACAAAATGATCAAAGAAATTTCTCTACAATAATGATGTGTAAATATTAAACTCAAAGTAACACAAACCAGTTTCAGAAGTTAATATTTAGTGTGCATTCCCTTGGATATCAGTCCTACTTCACATAAATGTGGCATGCTTTCAATTAATATGTGTCGATATTCCTGAGCAAATGACAGCAATTCTTCTATGATTACTTCAAAGAGTTCATCTCCATGTTCGGCTTGCGATCTTTTGTTAATCGGTTTCACCCAGCTCAAACATTTTCAGTCAGATTCATATCAGATGGTCATTCCATAATATCAATTTTCTTATTTCTGTGATATCTTTTAACAACTCAACAACTGCATTGTTCCATTAAATTCTCTCTGTCCTTTTCACGTGTTTAATTTCTAAAACTCATCTATGTTCCACGTATTTCACAAAAAAAGGTTTATACATGCTTTGTTCAATACATCTGAGTTTATAACATTGCTCAAGGTGGAATTGAGCAGAAAATAAAATCTTAAAAAATACCTTTAGTGTTATTTAAAGTTGACAGCTTTTTATATAAATTTACGTTATTCAGTTCAACCAAAACCTGAAGTCCAAAGGAAAATTTACATGCTGTTGAGAATGGAAACTTTCGAACAGAGAAAGTTTCTTACCCTGTATCTATAGGTTACTAAAGAAACCTATTAATGAAAAACACAGTTAAACAGAATGTGATCCAATGAACGATGTGTAACTACAGCAAGATTTGTTTTTGGTTATTTTTATAAATGGTTGAAGCATATTGTTATATTAAGGATTTGAAAGTAGAGCATGGTACGGTGAAAGAGTGGATTCATTGTACGAGTTTAGGTTTCCTCTCTTGACATATATAATACAATACATAACTGCCTTTCTCAACCACCAACCTATCCTAGAGTGACAACTAGACATCGAGAAGCCCAAAGTTTTCTGGAGCTTTCTTTATCTGGTGGACTATTTGGATCGATATCAGACATTAAAGATGACACTTACCTGGGTGTGAACTGTAACCGGAAGCTCCGAATAAAACGGCAACCGCTTAGTCCATTGCACTAATTTAAACACTATATTATCTCCTATTTGGCAGAGTTTTTCAGACAGTTCAGATTTTACACTTAAAAGATCGTGCAAGTTGCTCAGTGTTGCAACGTCTTCGAAGTCATCGCATTCAATCAACTGGGTTATCATACTCAGAGCTTGTTCGACTGGCATTTGGCGGTCACGAGAACTGGTGACGCAATTTTCAAGGCGATGACGTAGGTGCATGACATCGGCAGGATTAGTGAGAGCTGTTTTGAGAATTTGGCCATTTGCCCACTGTTGTTGAGGGTAGCGGGCTGGTGGTTTTGGTTGTTCCTGTTTAACTTGACCGTTCTTCTGTCCCTTCTTGTGTTTTTTGTATTTTACCTAGCGATAGAAAAAGATAAAACATGTTTAAAAGAATCCCTTAGGGGAGGACAGCATAATTTAAATCTATGCTGTGCTTACTGCAAACTGTGTTCAATGGGACGGTAACTGGACACGTTAAGGTTTTCTGTGAACACGCTTCTTGTATGTGGGTAGTATTTGGGTATGTTTCAGCCCCAACGGTTGAAAGGGCGAGCATGTTCGATGTGACGGGGATTCGAACCTGCGGATTACGAGTCGAGTGCCTTAACCACCTGGCCATGCCGGACCTTAATGTTTGTTATTATTACTGAATTTACGTTTGATTTATCGTAGGTGTACCTTTAACTGCTAGACAATTCTTAATGATTTTTTTTAATCGATATACTGTAAAGGGTGAGTTTTATCTTATCCCACTACCAGTTTCTGTTGCTTTTATAACCACTGAATCTGCATAAGCTTTATCCACCAAGTCCAGCACTTAATCAAACTGATAGCAGTTGATCTTTTCGTTGATTGCAGAGACTTGCGAGTTAAAAACACGTTCCAATCGGTTATTCCAGCAGTTTCAAGAATTAATGCATTAATACTTATCAATAAACAACATTTAGTATGCTGCATTTAAAACCACTGGATTAAATTTTAAAATGTGATTAATTGTTTGTTTGTGAATTTCGCACAATGCTACTCGAGGGCTATCTGTGCTAGCCGTCCCTGATTTAGCAGTGTAAAACTAGAGGGAAGACAGCTAGTCATCACCATCCACCGCCAACTCTTGGGCTACTCTTTTACCAACGAATAGTGGGATTGACTGCACATTATAACGCCCCCACAGCTAAAAGGGCGAGCATGTTTGGCGCGATGGGGATGCGAACCCGCGACCCTCAGATTACGAGTCGCACGCCTTAACACGCTTGGCCATGCCGGGCCAATGTGATTAATAAGATGTTTTACTAGTCATACAAGGAGTGTGGCTAAACAAAGATTAGTATTTAGAAGCTGTGGATCAAAAGGTCCAAGGTTCGAGTTCATGATATATCGTTGAGCCCGATCTGGATTTTTACTTTTAACTGTGGGCATGTTATAAACGTAACAATCAATCCATGTAGGCATCAGATGCTGCAATTATAAATTATAGGCAGTTTGGGTCTGTGTTTTGGAGGACAGGTTGAACATACCAAATACCACCGTAGAGGATAAAACTAAGAAAACAAAGTCATTGCTGGAAATATAAAGTTGAATAGTCGTTTTTGTTACTATTATTTTTATATACGAACAAATCGTTGAAATAATTAGGTTTGGTTTCACATTTTAGGGCTGTTTCAACACAAGAACTTTTGAATGTATGTTTAATACCACCATGCCAATGTCCTGCAAGGTAGAAAACCTCAGTCATCTATGAATGCATTAACGAGTTAAAATATTCAATATCTTGGTTAAAGTACCTTGTTAAAAAGTAGATATTTGTGTACAAATAGAAAGGCGCATTATAACTATTAAGAGTCATAGGTTATCTGGGTCGTGAGTGAAAGCTGTGCTACATCAGTTAAAATTGTGAATTATTTTGTTATGTGAAGGCCGAACAAGTGCAATAACATATACTTTTTGGGTTTGGCTGTGTGTAAAACATAGACTGAAAATTATTAAATAAAACCTTTGGCTCACTGGCTATATAGAAAACAAAGATGTACCACACTATCTGAAACATCGAGGTGTCTAGTTATGTAAAACAAACAAGCATGCCAAACTATCTGAAGTCCGAGATGCCTGTAGAAAACAAAAATGTTGATATATTTGTTCATCTAGATAACAAGTCAATGAATTATCATTTTTACTATATTCATAACCTTGTATATGTACGTGTTACTATTATTCTATATTGTAATATATATAAATGCACGTATACATAACAAAAACAGTTTTCTAAAACAGTGGTTCCACTGTGTGAGTTCTATTTAGAAAAGTCTAACATGTTGATCTTGAAAGATCCTCTCAGACGAGTGAGCAATAGTTTTAAGTTGGGTAAACTTTCTCACCGGTTTTAAGTTGGGTAAACTTTCTCACCGGTTTTATGTTGAGTAAACTTTCTCACCGGTTTTAAGTTGGGTAAACTTTCTCACCGGTTTTAAGTTGGGTAAACTTTCTCACCTGTTTTATGTTGGGTAAACTTTCTCACCGGTTTTAAGTTGGGTAAACTTTCTCACCGGTTTCAAGTTGGGTAAACATTCTCACCGGTTTCAAGTTGGGTAAACATTTTCAGCGGTTTAAAGTTGGGTAAACATTCTCACCGGTTTAAAATTGGGTAAACTTTCTCACCGGTATTAAAGTTGGGTAAACTTTCTCACCGGTTTTATGTTGGGTAAACTTTCTCCCCAGCTCTATGTTGGGTAAACTTTCTCACCAATGCACTAAGTCAGGTCCATAGATTTAAGCTGCGAAAGTTTCTCTCAACAAGAATAATATATAACAATTTACACAGATGTGCAAAGTGCTTTGATACGTATAATTCCCGTTACTTTCATGTTATTACAGTTGATGTTAATTATAAAACAGTTTTTTCGTTTTGTTAAAAAAGGAAGCCATTTTACGAGTTTAGATTGTTAACTTTTGTTATGTATTGGGTAAGGTACAGATAATTACTGTTACTTGTACCGCTGGGAAACTAGGTTTCTCTCGAGGTATGCGATTGAACACATAGAGGCTTCAATCAACACATCATATTCGAGTGGTGGGTACACAGAACCAACAAATAATTTCCGATAGAAATGTAGTAGGCACTTAATTTCTATAATTAACATTCTCGGAACGATTAGTTTCGTGTGTCAACTTATAACTTTCCAAGCTGATTAGAATGTTATTAGACGTTATGCTTCGTAAGCGAAGCACCAACAATAGTAACGCAACCTAACGTAACCTCGATTGCAGCGTTCGACGAATTCGTTCACAGACACACAATTACGGAGCAAGAACAAAAGATGACATAAAATTTAAATTAAAATCCATATGAAGAAAATGTCAAATAATTCTAAAACCAATAACTTTATAATGTTTTCTTATTTTATAGGTTTTCACTTACACGTAATTCTAGAAACTTCCGTTACTATGTTAACTTATGAGCCCGAGAAATACGTTCTAGAAATCTCTAGAAACAGATTTTACTGAAATGACCCAAAACACGGTTTCTGTGAGACTTAGCGCCTATATCCAGACATGTTCTCTCTCGTTCAAATAACACATAGGAAAAATATCTACAAACTTTTTATAATAAGTCACTGTAGGGCATATTTGTATACTCAATTAAGAATATCTTGTTATCCGTGTAGACTTATTAACACTGATTAAGGTGTCCAAGCTTCCACGAGATCGATTTTATTGGCATCATAAAGAGACGGACTGTGGAGCGATTAAAGCTGGAAATGATTATCTAAAGGCGTGGATTAAGTGTTTCCATCCCTCCAAACGCTTGTAAGGAAAATACGTGGTATAAATACGTGATTTCTCGAGAACTTTCACCAGATGCTTGCGTAACCTTCTGAAAACCAAACAGGCAGTAATTTTCTGTGTTTTAGAACAGTAGTTGTGGGTGAAGGTTCGTGTTTATACCCAGATGTACACGTGCGTGACGAAAAAAAATAATTAAAGCATTATGGTATTATAATTACGTAGGACAGATCGATAGAGATATTTAAATATACATACATATAGAGATAGATTGAAGTTATATAGGTAGATAGAAAAGTGTACCGTTACACAGACACCGGAGATGTGTAGAATGAATGACACACATGTAGATCACTGGCGTCACAAAGTAGTTGAGAATTCATTTAGAACAAAGTTTTTGCTGCGATTCCTGGTACCCGTTTCTTTTACAATAAACCTGACTTTTATGGGCTGACACATGAACAGCTTCGTGAACTGAGTTAGTTGAACACGTTATTTTGTCAATTATACCGGTTTATGGAAAATGTTATGGCACAGTTTTACAACCATTGTCTTTTGTCTAAACACTTTTTCTTTGTATATCCCTGCGGATATGAAATTATTAATCCAACTAGTTGATTTTCGTAATAACTGTTAAGTGGCACGAAATTTTACTTTTACCTTTTCCATATACGTTCATGAAGCGCACTTACATATATATGTTTACATCTTTCATATAATTTATTAAGTGAATTAGCTCGTATATCGACCATGTTTCTATAACTGTCATTTCAATTATTCTTTAAAATATTCATGGATTAGTCTAGCTACCTTATAGAGATTGTACACAGCACCAGAGTTCCTTCCACCTGGCATTCTGTCTTCTCTAACAGCTGAAAAAAAAACGAAAAGTATTTTCTCTTTCAAACTGATACTACAAATTATAAGACACTGAGTCAGAAACCTTTTTAAGAAACTCGAAAATCTTTGTCTTTAGTTAAACCAGTAAAATGTTTATAGATTCTCTGTCCATTTAAAATTCGAACAAAACTAAGATAAAAACATATTTATATTGGACAGCTTTAAGTTATGTAAAGATAGCTACAGATTATTGTCGTTGCTTGAAAGCATTTTGTTCTCCAAAGATCTTGCTTTTTCTACGTCTGACTTCAATCTGACAACCTTAATTGGAAATAGCCATATTGGTTAATCCTTTGAACAGTTTCTTTGTTTTTTGAATTTCGCACAAAGCTACTCGAGGGCTATCTGTGCTAGTAGTCCCTAATTTAGCAGTGTAAGACTAGAGGGAAGGCAGCTAGTCATCACCACCCACCGCCAACTCTTGGGCTACTCTTTTACCAACGAATAGTGGGATTGACCGTCACATTATACGCCCCCACGGCTGGGAGGGCGAGCATGTTTAGCGCGACGCGGGCGCGAACCCGCGACCCTCAGATTACGAGTCGCACGCCTTACGCGCTTGGCCATGCCAGGCCCCTTTGAACAGAGATGATCCTTTGAAATACAAATAGCACATGAAAACCAGTTACATCTCCAAAAAGAATACATAACCTCTTGATCTCAAGCAGCTTCTTTAGACGAAAAAATGCTTTGATCCCAGATAGCCTCTTGCAACTAGATAATCCTTTTAGTTTGGATAACTTCTTAGAACAAAAGAACACCTCTAAGACCAGATTATTCTTTCTGTCTTCTGGGATCAGATAACCCTTTCAAATCATGTTAGCTATCGGGACTAGATAACTATTTATATTCAACTAACAATTTTAAACCAATTAATTCATTGAAATCAGATAACCTTTTTGGCCTCAATAACCTCTTTGGATCAGATAACCCTTTATGCCCAATTAACTTTGATATCTCAATTACCCACATAATGACCAGAAAACACTTTGAACCAAGTAATTATTTCACAGTAGAGGTAACCAACCCTTTGAAATGAGGTACACATTTGAATCCAAATAATTAACTCTGACTCCTTGGGGCTGGATAATTTTTTAACCTTAGTACTGTTTTCAGACCAGGACATAGTGTTATTAATAATAATAATTAACTGCTGTCTTTAACAAATATATTCACTAATAAGTTTTAATATTTATAGATGATAACAAAACACAAATAATATCTGTATCCATAAAAACCTCACTGCTAGGGACCCAACTAATAAAAATTCATGATGAAACAAACCTAAAATTGGCTGAAAAGGGCATTATGGTTCTTGCATGATCATTCTACAATTCCTGACCACTCAAAAAATATTTATCCATCTAGTATAAACCAGTTGCAGCAAGGTTTTAATGTTCTTTTAAAAGTCCTCCTCTAAATTACTCAGTCAAGCAAGCATACAGTAAGCCAAGAAAGATCCCTCCCATGATTGTAAAATGAGCTTAAAGTCATAACAACCCACCGAGTCATCATATTTTGGTGAAATACCCAGCTTTTCTTTTATTCCCCTGAGATCAACGGCAGAGGTACTTTGGATTAACAGTAGTTATTATGTAATAATCAAAAAACAAAGTTACTGCCAGAGACAGTGAGCTTAAAGTTCAAGAGATTTATTTTATTCATATCAGGGATATTTAACCTCCCCCTACAATTATTATACAATTAGTTTTCGTAATTTTTAACTTATGTTATGTTCTTCATCATTTACCAATTGTACACACACTCTAGTGTTTGTGGTTTATTTTTCATTATTTGTGTTCTCATTACGTTACTTCAAACCCAACAATCTGCTCAGTAAATATTTTTTTCTTTTTCACAGCTATTTGAACAACTTACAATTCATTATTATTATCACCCATCATGAAAGCCAAGTAAAAGTGTTTCTAGACATTTTGTAAATTTTAGATGCTTCTAATAAAATTTCCAAGAAATGAGATACCACTAATGATCCTTTTAATGAAAATATCCCTGGTCTCGAAGGGTTACTTAGGCTTAAAAGGTTGTCTGTAATGAAAGGGTAAACTGGACTTAAAGGGTTAGTTTGAATCTGGACTCAAAAGGTTATCTGTGATTGTATTGTCAGTTGGATTCAAATGATTATATGTTATAAAAGTGTTGGTTGGACTCAAAAGGTTATATGTAATGAAAGGGTAAACTGGACTCAAAAAGAAATTTCTAATGAGTAAGTTAGTCAAGCTCCTAAATTTATGTTTGATGATATGGTTAGCTGGACTCTGGACTCAAATAATTAATTGTGATCCTATGTTTAGTTGGATACTGAGTGTTATTTGCGGTTTTGGCGTGGTTAGTTGTGCTCAAGAGATTATCTGTCACTGTATGGATATTTGGACAAAAGAAAGGTCATTTGTAGTACAGAGGTTAGTTGGGTTCACAGGTTTATCTGTGGTGGTGTGTAGAGTTGGACATTAGGGTTATCTATGATCAAAGAGTTTGTTAAGCACAAAAAGCTACAATGGTTAAAGGTTTATTTCTAGTCTTCAAGGATTATCCGAGTTCCAAAAATTATTCTCTATGACTGTGTCCAGTTCTGTTCGTCATCTTGAGGTCAGGAATCAAAGTCAAAGCAACTCTAATCTTGGAGACATAAATCTAACCTAATCAGAACAGCATTGTGAAACGTGTTTTAATACTTTAATTTCTAGCATCAGTAAAAGGATGTACCGATAGGCTTCACTCAAGTCAAAATGTTCTACTAATGCACTTACGTTTTGGTCCATCATTTTATAATGTTTAATGGAAAATTAATCTTCAGTAGATTACTTTTCTACATATCAAAAAAACGTTGTTTTAATACGAGAAGCAGAAGTGTGTAAGAAAAGAGACGATTCTAAGGTATCATTGTTGGGAGAATAGGGGGGCAGGTAGGTATTTGGGGGGCTCCTGGATGCGGTAATATTTCGAATATTGCATATCATGTGTCAATTTGTGCGATAACTAAAAAGATACAAACAGCAATATACAGCCGAATCTTTACACTGCTTAATATTGGATGATTCTGTATTTTTGTGGGTTTTTTTATTTACTAGAAATTGGAGGTTCCTTGATGAAGAATTTTGCTCCACTCACTAATGCCTTCCCTGATAATAGTGGAACGGTTGGTATAACTGTCTTTCGACTGTCGCTATCACCCTTTAGGTAGAAAAATCATAACGTTGATCATAGCCAACAGAATGTGGACACCCGACCATCACACCCATATGTGCTTGTTGAATATCTCATACCAAAACCATGGGCATTAATATGGAGTTGGTCCATTCTTCGCTGCTGTAACAGCCTCCACTCTTCTGGAAAGGCTTTTCACTAGATTTTAGAACATGGCTGCGGGGATTCGATCCTATTCAACCACAAAAGCATTAAAGAGGTCGGACATTAATGTCGGGCGAGAAGGCCTAATTCGCAGTCGGCTTTCCATTTCATCCCAAAGGTGTTCTATGGGGTTGAAGTCAGAAATCTGTGCAGGTCTGTCAAGTTCTTTCGCACCAACCTTGGCAAACCGTGTCTTTATGGATCTCCCTTTGTGCAAGAGGGCATTGTTATGCTGAAACAAAAACGGTCCTTCCCCAAACTTTTGCCACACAGTGGAAGAATTCTCTAGAATGTCATTGTATGCTGTAGCATTAAGACTTCCCTTCACTGGAACTAAAGAGTCTAGCCTAAACCATGAAAAACAGCCCCAGACCATTATTCCTCCTCCACAAAATTTTACAGTTGGCACCATGCATTGAGTCAGGCAGCGATATCCTCGCACCTACCAAACCCAGATTCGTCTCAGACTGCTAGATAGTGAAGCGTGATTCATCACACCAGAGAACGCGTTTCCATTGCTCCAGAGTTCAATGGCAGTGTGCTTTACATCACTCCAGCCAAAACTTAGTATTTCACATGGTGATCTTAGGCTTGTGTGCAGTTGATCGGGCGTGGAAACCCATTTCTTGAAGCTCCCGACGAACATTTCATGTGCTGACATTGCTTCCTGAGACAGTTTGGAATAGTGAGTGTTGCAACTGTAAACAGACGATTTTTACGCGCTTCAGCACTCGGCTGTCCCGTTCTGTGAGCTTGGGTGGCCTACCGCTTCGCGGCTGAGCTGCTATTGCTCCTAGACGTTTTTACTTCACAGTAACAGCACTTACAGTTGACCGGGGCAGCTCTAGCCGGGCAGAAATTTGCCAAACTGACATGTTAGAAAAGTGGCATCCTATGACAGTGCCACGTTTATATTGTACCCATTCTGTAGCATTGATATTACAACATCTTACCGCGCGATTTTTTATTTATTAAACAAAAAGCATTCATAACATTTGCAGCTTAATTTTACAGTAAATGAACTGTTTGTTTTTTTAATGTAGCGCAAAGTCACACGAGGGTTATCTGCGCTAGCCGTCCCTAATTTTGCAGTGTAAGACTAGAGAGAAGACAGCTAGTCATCACCACCCACCGCCAACTCTTGGGCTACTCTTTTACCAACGATTGGTGGGATTAACCGTCATATTATAACGCTCCCATGGCTGAAAGGGTAAGCATGTTTGGTGTGACGGGAATTCGAACCCGCGACTCTCAGAATACGAGTCGAGTACCTTAACCACCTGGCCAGGCCGGGGCCTACAATGAATGAAAGAACGCATGAATTGTTTTATAACACTTTTTTCTTTCTTTCCTTAAGATCGTCTTTCTGGTTTCAAATAATTCCTTCTTAAACAGAAGTTGTTCAAGCGAGGTCATAAACATATTAAAGAACAAAAAAGTTATAATAAAAAGTATAGGTAATGATCGAACTTCTATTCTGTAAAACAAATAACAAATATTAATAAAAAGCTCTATTTTTGTGCACGAATAAAAAGTAGTACAGATACATAATACCACAGATTTCAACTGTATTATTTGGATATTTTGAGATGATTTAGAGACTTAATAATCTAAGTTTCACACCTAAGTAGAATCATTTTCTGGAAATTTACTTCATCCAAAAATTAGATCAAAATTCAAACAAATCTTCTGCAATTTGTTGGAGCTTTATTGTTTGAATGGTGAAATAATAGTCTGACTTAAAACACAAAATGGTCAAACACCAATAATCGCAGGATCAGTTAGTGACCTACTAGTCAATAACTGACTATTATTGGCTTCGTCAGAGAAGTATTTTCACTTCTGAGCCATCCCTCAGTGATTCTAAATCTTCAGCTTACCTGTATAATCTAACAATTTATTCCAAAAAAAAACAACTATAAAATTTATATTATCTGCATCTCCAAAATTCTACGGCGAGACGCCAAACTTCATAGAACATTTCACGTATTTGTTAAAGGTTATATTAACATATTACAACTAGCCACTTGTAACAGTTGCATAATTTTTGTGACATATTACTACACAGAAGAAATACGTTAAAAATCAATAAATATAACCAATAATGTCACTAATATTATTAGTTGTTTTTTTTTAAAACACCTTCACACGGAAGAACATTAGAAACTTTGGAGTACTTGGAGATACATCGCTTGATTTTAGGATAAAACTTCAAAATACAGTAGCTCGTTTATAAACAAATCTAAGTATGCTCACTTGTTTTTAAATGGTACAGAGTTTCCAGAATTCACTATGAAACGTAATCTAAATATTAAACATATTAATAAATGGCAAAAAAATTAAAGTAGTCGAATTATTGACATTCCTGACTATGGATCCGTGGGTCCGTGGTTTTCTTTAGTACTTATGGAAAATCCTCCTCAACGAGTAGTCGCAGGTACGTTATAAGGGTTACGGTCATTGTACCACAACACAATCAAAGTGTCTCAATATATTTGGCATTGAGTGCTGTTGACGACTTGCTTTCCCTTTCGAACTTAAGGAAAATATTGAAGATAGACTTTGCGTGGTAGCATTGCGAGCGAAAATTCTAAACGAATAGTACTAAATAAATTCAGGAAAATATTCCGTAATATTCGCTAACTTCCTACTTGTGTGCTAAGGCTCGGCGGAATAACAATGAAAAATGCAATCTTCCTTGTCAGTTTTGCGCAAATGAAGAAAGACAGCGAGTTAACATTACAATAATACTTTCTTCTCTTAACCTTGTAAGAAGACTTGAAGGAATAGCACTATTGGTGGAGCAATAGTAAAAGTGTCTCTTTGTCCAAAACTAGAAATTAAATTCATCAAATAACACAAAAAGTTATTCCAATGTTGCAACATTGAACAGACACAGCGGAATATCCCTAGAAAAATAGTTCCTGTATGCATGTCATTCAACTGACTCAGTAAAGGAGCACTATAAATAGTTCCTAATCATACACGAGTAACTAAACATAACGGATTAGCATTGACAAATAGTCCCTTCTTGTGACTCATAGTATTGACGATAAAAGTAGTTCTTTCATCACAAGAGGATCAGAACACGTCGTCTCTTAAACACAAGAAAGAGAGAAAATAAATTACTATGATACACGAATTTGTCAGGGACAAAGAAATGTATCAGTTTAGTTTGAAGGCAAAATCTCCTTTGCAATTCTGTTTATTCAAAAAATGTATCAGTTTGTTTTGGAAAGCCAATCCCCATCACAATTCTCCTTGTCCGTAAGATGTATCAGTTTGTTTTGGAAAGCCAATCCCCATCACAATTCTCCTTGTTCGTAAGATGTATCAGTTTGTTTTGGAGAGATAATCCCCATTAAAATTACCATTATTCGTAAATGTTTGTTTGTTTTGGAGAGATAATCCCCATTAAATTACCATGAATCGTAAATGTTGGTTTGTTTTGGAGACCAAATCCCCATTATAATTAACGTTATTCGTAAAAGGTTTCAATTTCTTTTGGAGAACGAACGCCCCTCAGAGTTCCAATTATTCGTAAAATGTTTCAGGTTCTTTTGGAGACCAAATCACCGTCATAATTCCTCTTATTCGTAAAATGTTTCAGTTTGATTGAGAAACCAAGCTCCCATCATAATTCCTCTTCTTCGTAAAATGTTTCAGTTTCTTTTAGAGACCAAATCCCCGTCAGAATTTCTCTTGTTCGTAAAATGTTTCAGTTTCTTTTAGAGACCAAATCCCCGTCAGAATTTCTCTTGTTCGTAAAATGTTTCAGTTTCTTTTAGTGACTAAATCCCCGTCAGAGTTCTTCTTATTGCTAAAATGTTTCAGTTTCTTTTAGTGACTAAATCCCCGTCAGAGTTCTTCTTATTGCTAAAATGTTTTAGTTTGTTTCGGAGACCGAATCCCCATCACAATTCCTCTTATTCGTAAATTTTTCAGTTTGTTTTAGAGACAAAAAAGCAACATAACTCCTCTTATTCGTAAAATGTTTGTTTGTTTTAGATACCAAATCCCCATCATAATTCCTCTTCTTCGTAAAATGTTTGAGTTTGTTTTGGAGACCAAATACCCGTCAGAATTTCTCTTATTCGTAAAAGATTTCAGTTTCTTTTAAAGACCAAATCCCCATCATAATTCCTCTTATTTGTAAAATGTTTTAGTTTGTTTTTGAGACCAAATCCACGTCAGAGTTCCTCTTATTCGTAAAATGTTTCAGTTGGTTTTAGAGACCAAATCCCCAACATAATTCCTCTTATTCGTAAAATGTTTCAGTTTTTTTTAGACCAAATCCCCATCATAATTCCTCTTATTTGTTAAATGTTTCAGTTTCTTTTACTGACCAAATCCCCATCATAATTCCTCTTATTCGTAAAATGTTTCAGTTTGTTTTGGAAACCAAATCCCATCACAATTCCTCTTATTCCTAAAATGTTTCAGTTTCTTTTAAAGACCAAATCCCATCACAATTCCTCTTATTCCTAAAATGTTTCAGATTCTTTTAGAGGCCAAATCCAGGTCAGAGTTCCGCTTATTCGTAAAATGTTTGAGTTTGTTTTCGAGGCCAAATCTCCAACATAATTCCTCTTATTCGTAAACTGTTTGAGTTTGTTTTCGAGGCCAAATCTCCAACATAATTCCTCTTATTCGTAAACTGTTTGAGTTTGTTTTCGAGGCCAAATCTCCAACATAATTCCTCTTATTCGTAAACTGTTTCAGCTTATTTTAGAGACCAAATCCACGTCATAATTTCTTTTATTCGTAAAATGTGTCAGTTTGTTTTAGAGACTAAATCCCGGTCAGAGTTCAGATTATTAGTAAAATGTTTCATTTTCTTTTAGAAACCAAAACACGGTCAGGGTTTTGCATATTTATAAAATGTTTCGGTTTCTTTTAGTGGCCAAATCCCCGTCAGAATTTCTCTTATTCGTAAAATATTTCAGTTTGTTTTAGAGACCAAATCCCCGTCAGAATCTCTCTTATTCGTAAAATGGTTCAGTTTCCTTTATTAACCAAATCCCCGTCAGAATTTCTCTTATTCGTAAAATGTTTCAGTTTCTTTTAAAGACCAAATCTCCGTCAGAGTTCCTTTTATTCGTAAAATATTTCAGTTTGTTTTAGAGACCAAATACCCATCAGAATTTCTCTTATCCGTAAAATGTTTCAGTTTCTTTTAGTGACTAAATCCCCGTCAGAGTTCCGCTTATTCGTAAAATGCTTCAGTTTGTTTTGGAGACCAAATCCCCGTCAGAATTTCTCTTGTTCCTTAAATGTATTATTCTGTTGTTGATAAAACGAAATCCCCTTCAAAATGTTCCCCATCACCCATTATCAGCTCATATTATTATATCATTAATTAAATTATTGCCTGAGTTGTGAAGCAACCGTAAAGTTGTACCTACAGGAGTGAGGAATGTTGTTTGTGATCATCGTAGAAATATTACAGATTTATATGTACAGGTAAATAAAATGGTAAAAGTTGTAAAGGTAATATTAACATGATATTTTTGAGATATAAAACATTTATGACATTCAATCAAGACCATAAAAGTAAACAAAATTATTTTGAAAACGGTTTTCATTTCGATTTCATCACACATCTGAGACCGTATTTTTCGTACACATGTCACCGGTTCTCCGTGTTCCACAAAAAACAGCTACAAGGTCACTGTGCTTGTTTTTAGTAACGAATTTATGGTTTCTTGGAAAATCGAACAACAAAAAAGACAAAGGGACAAAATGGTCGCTCAGTTTACTCTACTATACCCCAAAACAGGAAAAAAAAAATTCTCACCTGCTAAAACCATGCCCTGCCGAAGACATTTTTGGAATCGACAGTACTGACATCTGTTTCTTTGGGCTTTGGTGATTTCACAATTTCCATCCGCAACGCACGTGTAAACTCGTTTGTTTTGCACTGTTCGCTTGAAAAATCCTTTGCACCTAGGAATGACAGATAGAAAAAAATTCTTAAAATGTCACGCACTCGCTACTGAAATAGCGTACGGAAGAAAACACTTAAAAACAACAAAATTTGTAGCTTGCTAGTTTCAATACGATTTTCATATTCCTTTTGATAAGTTGTTTTTCAAAAGACGTTAGAAAGTACAGACTAAGCTAAAACGACGGCAAATGACTTTACATCCAAATTTAAACGAATAATTTCCTCAAAACCTTAGTGTTTAAAATAAACTACATTTAATCCACAAACAACGTATTTCTAATTAACTTTATCTACAAACATGTGGTATTCACAAGTACAGATGTTTTTTTTTTATTTTCTAATTCATCAGGTTGGAAAAAAAACACCTAAAAACATGATTTAATATACCAGAAAAAAAACACACTAATTATTTTTATAGTAGAATTTAAACCAAAGAGAAAGCCCAAAATAATTATATGGATAAAAAAATCAAATAAACATACAAGTATAAATACATAATGGCTATAAACACCAGATATACAATATAAAAATCAGTAAGAGTACTCATACACCACTTCCTGCGGCATGTTTGTGGACTTACACGCAGGCCCAGCATGGCCAGGTGGTTAAGGCACTAAACTCGTAATCCGAGGGTCGAGGGTTCGAATCCCCGGAGCACCAAACATGCTCCCCCTTTCAAGCGTAGGGGGTGTTATAATGTTATGGCTAATCCCACTATTCGTTGGTAAAAGAATAGCCCAAGAGTTGACAGTGGGTGGTGATGACTAGCTGCCTTCCCTCTGGTCTAACACTGCTAAATTATGGAGGGCTAGCGCAGACAGCTCTTGAACAGCTTTGCGTGAAATTTAAAATAAACAAACTTACAACGCTAGAAACCAGGTTTCGATACCCGTGGTGTGCAAAGCAGAAGAGTTTGTTTCTTGTTTATTACGACAAAGCAATATTTTCACTTTTATTATTTTACTAAAATTCCAACAAAGAAATAAAACAGGAATTTAACAGAATGTTAAGCTTTAGTCAAAGTAAAATGTAGACAGTTTTAAATCAGACTATAAAATTTAGATGGTTCATGATATTTTAAATCAGACTATATACTTTAGTTCATGTAAAATGTACACAGAGTTAAATCAGACAGAACTTCAGTGAAATTAAAATGTAGCTCTAAATCAGACATGAACTTTAGTCAAAGTAAAATACTCAGTTTTAAATCAGACTATAAACTGAGCTCAAAACTAAAATTCACAGTATTACACTGACTATAAACTTTAGCAGAAAATTCACAGTATTACACTGAACTCCATAGTCAGTAAAATGTATATTTTAAATCAGACTATAAACTTTAGCCAAAGTAAAATGTAGACAGTTTTAAATCAGACTATGAACTTTAGTCAAAGTAAAATGTAGACAGTTTTAAATCAGACTATAAACTTTAGCCAAAGTAAAATGTAGACAGTTTTAAATCAGACTATAAACTTTAGCCAAAGTGAAATGTAGTTTTAAATCAGACTATGAACTTTAGTCAAAGTAAAATGTAGACAGTTTTAAATCAGACTATTAACTTTAGATGGAATAATTTTAAATGTACAGTAAATGACTATATACCTTATAAAGTAATTTTAAATCAGATATGTGAACTATTAGGTAAACTACAGCTGAGTAAAATGTACACTGAATATGTTGTGAAGTATGGTAAACTACAAACTACAGCTACAGCTGATACTAATATTAAGTAATTGTGCAGTAAATTTAATACCATATGTTATATATGTTGTAAAGTAGGGTAAAGTACAGCTGATACTAATATTAACTAACTGTACAGTAAATTTAACACCTTATATTATAATGATATCTTGTGAAGTATGGTAAACTACAGCTGATACTAATATTAACTAACTGTACAGTAAATTTAACACCTTATGTTACAATGATATGTTGTGAAGTATGGTAAACTACAGCTGATACTAATATTAACTAACTGTACAGTAAATTTAACACCTTATATTACAATGATATGTTGTGAAGTGGGGTAAACTACAGCTGAACTAACTAGCTGACAGTAAATTTAATACTTAATATATAACTACACTGATACAATATTAACTAACTGTACAGTAAATACCTTATGTTACAATGATATGTTGTGAAGTAGGGTAAACTACAGCTGATACTAATATTAACTAACTGTACAGTAAATTTAATTAACTACCTTATGTTACAATATGTTGTGAAGTAAACTGTTACTAATATTAACTAACTGTGAAATTTAATACCTTATGTATGGTAAACTACAGCTGATATAATATTAACTAATGTACATGTTGTGAAGTATGGTAAACTACAGCTGATACTAATATTAACTAACTGTACAGTAAATTTAACACCTTATGTTACAATGATATGTTGTGAAGTAGGGTAAACTACAGCTGATACTAATATTAACTAACTGTACAGTAAATTTAACACCTTATGTTACAATGATATGTTGTGAAGTAGGGTAAACTACAGCTGATACTAATATTAACTAACTGTACAGTAAATTTAACACCTTATGTTACAATGATATGTTGTGAAGTATGGTAAACTACAGCTGATACTAATATTAACTAACTGTACAGTAAATTTAATACCTTATGTTACAATATGTTGTGAAACTACAGCTGATACTAATATTAACTAACTGTACAGTAAATTTAACACCTTATGTTACAATGATATGTTGTGAAGTATGGTAAACTACAGCTGATACTAATATTAACTAACTGTACAGTAAATTTAATACCTTATGTTACAATGATATGTTGTGAAGTAGGGTAAACTACAGCTGATACTAATATTAACTAACTGTACAGTAAATTTAATACCTTATGTTACAATGATATGTTGTGAAGTAGGGTAAACTACAGCTGATACTAATATTAACTAACTGTACAGTAAATTTAATACCTTATGTTACAATGATATGTTGTGAAGTATGGTAAACTACAGCTGATACTAATATTAACTAACTGTACAGTAAATTTAACACCTTATGTTACAATGATATGTTGTGAAGTATGGTAAACTACAGCTGATACTAATATTAACTAACTGTACAGTAAATTTAATACCTTATGTTACAATGATATGTTGTGAAGTAGGGTAAACTACAGCTGATACTAATATTAACTAACTGTACAGTAAATTTAATACCTTATGTTACAATGATATGTTGTGAAGTATGGTAAACTACAGCTGATACTAATATTAACTAACTGTACAGTAAATTTAACACCTTATGTTACAATGATATGTTGTGAAGTATGGTAAACTACAGCTGATACTAATATTAACTAACTGTACAGTAAATTTAACACCTTATGTTACAATGATATGTTGTGAAGTATGGTAAACTACAGCTGATACTAATATTAACTAACTGTACAGTAAATTTAACACCTTATGTTACAATGATATGTTGTGAAGTAGGGTAAACTACAGCTGATACTAATATTAACTAACTGTACAGTAAATTTAATACCTTATGTTACAATGATATGTTGTGAAGTATGGTAAACTACAGCTGATACTAATATTAACTAACTGTACAGTAAATTTAACACCTTATGTTACAATGATATGTTGTGAAGTAGGGTAAACTACAGCTGATACTAATATTAACTAACTGTACAGTAAATTTAACACCTTATGTTACAATGATATGTTGTGAAGTAGGGTAAACTACAGCTGATACTAATATTAACTAACTGTACAGTAAATTTAATACCTTATGTTACAATGATATGTTGTGAAGTATGGTAAACTACAGCTGATACTAATATTAACTAACTGTACAGTAAATTTAATACCTTATGTTACAATGATATGTTGTGAAGTATGGTAAACTACAGCTGATACTAATATTAACTAACTGTACAGTAAATTTAACACCTTATGTTACAATGATATGTTGTGAAGTGGGGTAAACTACAGCTGATACTAATATTAACTAACTGTACAGTAAATTTAATACCTTATGTTACAATGATATGTTGTGAAGTAGGGTAAACTACAGCTGATACTAATATTAACTAACTGTACAGTAAATTTAACACCTTATGTTACAATGATATGTTGTGAAGTATGGTAAACTACAGCTGATACTAATATTAACTAACTGTACAGTAAATTTAATACCTTATGTTACAATGATATGTTGTGAAGTAGGGTAAACTACAGCTGATACTAATATTAACTAACTGTACAGTAAATTTAATACCTTATGTTACAATGATATGTTGTGAAGTAGGGTAAACTACAGCTGATACTAATATTAACTAACTGTACAGTAAATTTAATACCTTATGTTACAATGATATGTTGTGAAGTAGGGTAAACTACAGCTGATACTAATATTAACTAACTGTACAGTAAATTTAACACCTTATGTTACAATGATATGTTGTGAAGTAGGGTAAACTACAGCTGATACTAATATTAACTAACTGTACAGTAAATTTAATACCTTATGTTACAATGATATGTTGTGAAGTATGGTAAACTACAGCTGATACTAATATTAACTAACTGTACAGTAAATTTAATACCTTATGTTACAATGATATGTTGTGAAGTAGGGTAAACTACAGCTGATACTAATATTAACTAACTGTACAGTAAATTTAACACCTTATGTTACAATGATATGTTGTGAAGTAGGGTAAACTACAGCTGATACTAATATTAACTAACTGTACAGTAAATTTAACACCTTATGTTACAATGATATGTTGTGAAGTAGGGTAAACTACAGCTGATACTAATATTAACTAACTGTACAGTAAATTTAACACCTTATGTTATGTTGTGAAGTAGGGTAAACTACAGCTGATACTAATATTAACTAACTGTACAGTAAATTTAACACCTTATGTTACAATGATATGTTGTGAAGTAGGGTAAACTACAGCTGATACTAATATTAACTAACTGTACAGTAAATTTAACACCTTATGTTACAATGATATGTTGTGAAGTAGGGTAAACTACAGCTGATACTAATATTAACTAACTGTACAGTAAATTTAACACCTTATGTTACAATGATATGTTGTGAAGTATGGTAAACTACAGCTGATACTAATATTAACTAACTGTACAGTAAATTTAACACCTTATGTTACAATGATATGTTGTGAAGTATGGTAAACTACAGCTGATACTAATATTAACTAACTGTACAGTAAATTTAACACCTTATGTTACAATGATATGTTGTGAAGTATGGTAAACTACAGCTGATACTAATATTAACTAACTGTACAGTAAATTTAATACCTTATGTTACAATGATATGTTGTGAAGTAGGGTAAACTACAGCTGATACTAATATTAACTAACTGTACAGTAAATTTAATACCTTATGTTACAATGATATGTTGTGAAGTATGGTAAACTACAGCTGATACTAATATTAACTAACTGTACAGTAAATTTAATACCTTATGTTACAATGATATGTTGTGAAGTAGGGTAAACTACAGCTGATACTAATATTAACTAACTGTACAGTAAATTTAATACCTTATGTTACAATGATATGTTGTGAAGTAGGGTAAACTACAGCTGATACTAATATTAACTAACTGTACAGTAAATTTAATACCTTATGTTACAATGATATGTTGTGAAGTAGGGTAAACTACAGCTGATACTAATATTAACTAACTGTACAGTAAATTTAACACCTTATGTTACAATGATATGTTGTGAAGTATGGTAAACTACAGCTGATACTAATATTAACTAACTGTACAGTAAATTTAACACCTTATGTTACAATGATATGTTGTGAAGTAGGGTAAACTACAGCTGATACTAATATTAACTAACTGTACAGTAAATTTAACACCTTATGTTACAATGATATGTTGTGAAGTAGGGTAAACTACAGCTGATACTAATATTAACTAACTGTACAGTAAATTTAATACCTTATGTTACAATGATATGTTGTGAAGTAGGGTAAACTACAGCTGATACTAATATTAACTAACTGTACAGTAAATTTAATACCTTATGTTACAATATGTTGTGAAGTAGGGTAAACTACAGCTGATACTAATATTAACTAACTGTACAGTAAATTTAATACCTTATGTTACAATGATATGTTGTGAAGTATGGTAAACTACAGCTGATACTAATATTAACTAACTGTACAGTAAATTTAACACCTTATGTTACAATGATATGTTGTGAAGTATGGTAAACTACAGCTGATACTAATATTAACTAACTGTACAGTAAATTTAACACCTTATGTTACAATGATATGTTGTGAAGTATGGTAAACTACAGCTGATACTAATATTAACTAACTGTACAGTAAATTTAACACCTTATGTTACAATGATATGTTGTGAAGTATGGAAAACTACAGCTGATACTAATATTAACTAACTGTACAGTAAATTTAACACCTTATGTTACAATGATATGTTGTGAAGTATGGTAAACTACAGCTGATACTAATATTAACTAACTGTACAGTAAATTTAATACCTTATGTTACAATGATATGTTGTGAAGTAGGGTAAACTACAGCTGATACTAATATTAACTAACTGTACAGTAAATTTAACACCTTATGTTACAATGATATGTTGTGAAGTAGGGTAAACTACAGCTGATACTAATATTAACTAACTGTACAGTAAATTTAATACCTTATGTTACAATGATATGTTGTGAAGTAGGGTAAACTACAGCTGATACTAATATTAACTAACTGTACAGTAAATTTAACACCTTATGTTACAATGATATGTTGTGAAGTAGGGTAAACTACAGCTGATACTAATATTAACTAACTGTACAGTAAATTTAACACCTTATGTTACAATGATATGTTGTGAAGTATGGTAAACTACAGCTGATACTAATATTAACTAACTGTACAGTAAATTTAACACCTTATGTTACAATGATATGTTGTGAAGTATGGTAAACTACAGCTGATACTAATATTAACTAACTGTACAGTAAATTTAACACCTTATGTTACAATGATATGTTGTGAAGTGGGGTAAACTACAGCTGATACTAATATTAACTAACTGTACAGTAAATTTAATACCTTATGTTACAATGATATGTTGTGAAACTACAGCTGATACTAATATTAACTAACTGTACAGGTAAACTACAGCTGATACTAATATTAACTAACTGTACAGTAAATTTAACACCTTATGTTACAATGATATGTTGTGAAGTAGGGTAAACTACAGCTGATACTAATATTAACTAACTGTACAGTAAATTTAATACCTTATGTTACAATGATATGTTGTGAAGTAGGGTAAACTACAGCTGATACTAATATTAACTAACTGTACAGTAAATTTAATACCTTATGTTACAATGATATGTTGTGAAGTATTAACTAACTGGTAAACTACAGCTGATACTAATATTAACTAACTGTACAGTAAATTTAACACCTTATGTTACAATGATATGTTGTGAAGTAGGGTAAACTACAGCTGATACTAATATTAACTAACTGTACAGTAAATTTAACACCTTATGTTACAATGATATGTTGTGAAGTATGGTAAACTACAGCTGATACTAATATTAACTAACTGTACAGTAAATTTAATACCTTATGTTACAATATGTTGTGAAGTAGGGTAAACTACAGCTGATACTAATATTAACTAACTGTACAGTAAATTTAATACCTTATGTTACAATGATATGTTGTGAAGTATTAAACTACAGCTGATACTAATATTAACTAACTGTACAGTAAATTTAATACCTTATGTTACAATAAACTACAGCTGATACTAATATTAACTAACTGTACAGTAAATTTAATACCTTATGTTACAATGATATGTTGTGAAGTATGGTAAACTACAGCTGATACTAATATTAACTAACTGTACAGTAAATTTAACACCTTATGTTACAATGATATGTTGTGAAGTATGGTAAACTACAGCTGATACTAATATTAACTAACTGTACAGTAAATTTAATACCTTATGTTAAAATGATATGTTGTGAAGTATGGTAAACTACAGCTGATACTAATATTAACTAACTGTACAGTAAATTTAACACCTTATGTTACAATGATATGTTGTGAAGTAGGGTAAACTACAGCTGATACTAATATTAACTAACTGTACAGTAAATTTAACACCTTATGTTACAATTTGTTGTGAAGTAGGGTAAACTACAGCTGATACTAATATTAACTAACTGTACAGTAAATTTAACACCTTATGTTACAATGATATGTTGTGAAGTAGGGTAAACTACAGCTGATACTAATATTAACTAACTGTACAGTAAATTTAATACCTTATGTTACAATGATATGTTGTGAAGTAGGGTAAACTACAGCTGATACTAATATTAACTAACTGTACAGTAAATTTAATACCTTATGTTACAATGATATGTTGTGAAGTATGGTAAACTACAGCTGATACTAATATTAACTAACTGTACAGTAAATTTAATACCTTATGTTACAATGATATGTTGTGAAGTATGGTAAACTACAGCTGATACTAATATTAACTAACTGTACAGTAAATTTAACACCTTATGTTACAATGATATGTTGTGAAGTAGGGTAAACTACAGCTGATACTAATATTAACTAACTGTACAGTAAATTTAATACCTTATGTTACAATGATATGTTGTGAAGTAGGGTAAACTACAGCTGATACTAATATTAACTAACTGTACAGTAAATTTAACACCTTATGTTACAATGATATGTTGTGAAGTAGGGTAAACTACAGCTGATACTAATATTAACTAACTGTACAGTAAATTTAACACCTTATGTTACAATGATATGTTGTGAAGTATGGTAAACTACAGCTGATACTAATATTAACTAACTGTACAGTAAATTTAACACCTTATGTTACAATGATATGTTGTGAAGTATGGTAAACTACAGCTGATACTAATATTAACTAACTGTACAGTAAATTTAACACCTTATGTTACAATGATATGTTGTGAAGTAGGGTAAACTACAGCTGATACTAATATTAACTAACTGTACAGTAAATTTAATACCTTATGTTACAATGATATGTTGTGAAGTAGGGTAAACTACAGCTGATACTAATATTAACTAACTGTACAGTAAATTTAACACCTTATGTTACAATGATATGTTGTGAAGTATGGTAAACTACAGCTGATACTAATATTAACTAACTGTACAGTAAATTTAACACCTTATGTTACAATGATATGTTGTGAAGTGGGGTAAACTACAGCTGATACTAATATTAACTAACTGTACAGTAAATTTAATACCTTATGTTACAATGATATGTTGTGAAGTAGGGTAAACTACAGCTGATACTAATATTAACTAACTGTACAGTAAATTTAATACCTTATGTTACAATGATATGTTGTGAAGTATGGTAAACTACAGCTGATACTAATATTAACTAACTGTACAGTAAATTTAATACCTTATGTTACAATGATATGTTGTGAAGTAGGGTAAACTACAGCTGATACTAATATTAACTAACTGTACAGTAAATTTAATACCTTATGTTACAATGATATGTTGTGAAGTAGGGTAAACTACAGCTGATACTAATATTAACTAACTGTACAGTAAATTTAATACCTTATGTTACAATGATATGTTGTGAAGTAGGGTAAACTACAGCTGATACTAATATTAACTAACTGTACAGTAAATTTAACACCTTATGTTACAATGATATGTTGTGAAGTAGGGTAAACTACAGCTGATACTAATATTAACTAACTGTACAGTAAATTTAACACCTTATGTTACAATGATATGTTGTGAAGTATGGTAAACTACAGCTGATACTAATATTAACTAACTGTACAGTAAATTTAATACCTTATGTTACAATGATATGTTGTGAAGTAGGGTAAACTACAGCTGATACTAATATTAACTAACTGTACAGTAAATTTAACACCTTATGTTACAATGATATGTTGTGAAGTAGGGTAAACTACAGCTGATACTAATATTAACTAACTGTACAGTAAATTTAATACCTTATGTTACAATGATATGTTGTGAAGTATGGTAAACTACAGCTGATACTAATATTAACTAACTGTACAGTAAATTTAACACCTTATGTTACAATGATATGTTGTGAAGTAGGGTAAACTACAGCTGATACTAATATTAACTAACTGTACAGTAAATTTAACACCTTATGTTACAATGATATGTTGTGAAGTATGGTAAACTACAGCTGATACTAATATTAACTAACTGTACAGTAAATTTAACACCTTATGTTACAATGATATGTTGTGAAGTAGGGTAAACTACAGCTGATACTAATATTAACTAACTGTACAGTAAATTTAACACCTTATGTTACAATGATATGTTGTGAAGTGGGGTAAACTACAGCTGATACTAATATTAACTAACTGTACAGTAAATTTAATACCTTATGTTACAATGATATGTTGTGAAGTAGGGTAAACTACAGCTGATACTAATATTAACTAACTGTACAGTAAATTTAATACCTTATGTTACAATGATATGTTGTGAAGTAGGGTAAACTACAGCTGATACTAATATTAACTAACTGTACAGTAAATTTAACACCTTATGTTACAATGATATGTTGTGAAGTAGGGTAAACTACAGCTGATACTAATATTAACTAACTGTACAGTAAATTTAACTTATGTTATATATGTTGTGAAGTAGGGTAAACTAATATTAACTAACTGTACAGTAAATTTAATACCTTATGTTACAATGATATGTTGTGAAGTAGGGTAAACTACAGCTGATACTAATATTAACTAACTGTACAGTAAATTTAACACCTTATGTTACAATGATATGTTGTGAAGTAGGGTAAACTACAGCTGATACTAATATTAACTACAGCTGATATATGTTGTGAAGTATGGTAAACTAATATTAACTAACTGTACAGTAAATTTAACACCTTATGTTACAATGATATGTTGTGAAGTAGGGTAAACTACAGCTGATACTAATATTAACTAACTGTACAGTAAATTTAACACCTTATGTTACAATGATATGTTGTGAAGTAGGGTAAACTACAGCTGATACTAATATTAACTAACTGTACAGTAAATTTAATACCTTATGTTACAATGATATGTTGTGAAGTAGGGTAAACTACAGCTGATACTAATATTAACTAACTGTACAGTAAATTTAACACCTTATGTTACAATGATATGTTGTGAAGTAGGGTAAACTACAGCTGATACTAATATTAACTAACTGTACAGTAAATTTAATACCTTATGTTACAATGATATGTTGTGAAAACTACAGCTGATACTAATATTAACTAACTGTACAGTAAATTTATACCTTATGTTACAATGATATGTTGTGAAGTAGGGTAAACTACAGCTGATACTAATATTAACTAACTGTACAGTAAATTTAATACCTTATGTTACAATGATATGTTGTGAAGTATGGTAAACTACAGCTGATACTAATATTAACTAACTGTACAGTAAATTTAACACCTTATGTTACAATGATATGTTGTGAAGTAGGGTAAACTACAGCTGATACTAATATTAACTAACTGTACAGTAAATTTAACACCTTATGTTACAATGATATGTTGTGAAGTATGGTAAACTACAGCTGATACTAATATTAACTAACTGTACAGTAAATTTAATACCTTATGTTACAATGATATGTTGTGAAGTAGGGTAAACTACAGCTGATACTAATATTAACTAACTGTACAGTAAATTTAACACCTTATGTTACAATGATATGTTGTGAAGTATGGTAAACTACAGCTGATACTAATATTAACTAACTGTACAGTAAATTTAATACCTTATGTTACAATGATATGTTGTGAAGTAGGGTAAACTACAGCTGATACTAATATTAACTAACTGTACAGTAAATTTAACACCTTATGTTACAATGATATGTTGTGAAGTAGGGTAAACTACAGCTGATACTAATATTAACTAACTGTACAGTAAATTTAATACCTTATGTTACAATGATATGTTGTGAAGTATGGTAAACTACAGCTGATACTAATATTAACTAACTGTACAGTAAATTTAACACCTTATGTTACAATGATATGTTGTGAAGTAGGGTAAACTACAGCTGATACTAATATTAACTAACTGTACAGTAAATTTAATACCTTATGTTACAATGATATGTTGTGAAGTAGGGTAAACTACAGCTGATACTAATATTAACTAACTGTACAGTAAATTTAACACCTTATGTTACAATGATATGTTGTGAAGTAGGGTAAACTACAGCTGATACTAATATTAACTAACTGTACAGTAAATTTAATACCTTATGTTACAATGATATGTTGTGAAGTATGGTAAACTACAGCTGATACTAATATTAACTAACTGTACAGTAAATTTAACACCTTATGTTACAATGATATGTTGTGAAGTATGGTAAACTACAGCTGATACTAATATTAACTAACTGTACAGTAAATTTAACACCTTATGTTACAATGATATGTTGTGAAGTAGGGTAAACTACAGCTGATACTAATATTAACTAACTGTACAGTAAATTTAACACCTTATGTTACAATGATATGTTGTGAAGTAGGGTAAACTACAGCTGATACTAATATTAACTAACTGTACAGTAAATTTAACACCTTATGTTACAATGATATGTTGTGAAGTAGGGTAAACTACAGCTGATACTAATATTAACTAACTGTACAGTAAATTTAATACCTTATGTTACAATGATATGTTGTGAAGTAGGGTAAACTACAGCTGATACTAATATTAACTAACTGTACAGTAAATTTAACACCTTATGTTACAATGATATGTTGTGAAGTATGGTAAACTACAGCTGATACTAATATTAACTAACTGTACAGTAAATTTAACACCTTATGTTACAATGATATGTTGTGAAGTATGGTAAACTACAGCTGATACTAATATTAACTAACTGTACAGTAAATTTAACACCTTATGTTACAATGATATGTTGTGAAGTAGGGTAAACTACAGCTGATACTAATATTAACTAACTGTACAGTAAATTTAATACCTTATGTTACAATGATATGTTGTGAAGTATGGTAAACTACAGCTGATACTAATATTAACTAACTGTACAGTAAATTTAATACCTTATGTTACAATGATATGTTGTGAAGTAGGGTAAACTACAGCTGATACTAATATTAACTAACTGTACAGTAAATTTAATACCTTATGTTACAATGATATGTTGTGAAGTAGGGTAAACTACAGCTGATACTAATATTAACTAACTGTACAGTAAATTTAATACCTTATGTTACAATGATATGTTGTGAAGTAGGGTAAACTACAGCTGATACTAATATTAACTAACTGTACAGTAAATTTAATACCTTATGTTACAATGATATGTTGTGAAGTAGGGTAAACTACAGCTGATACTAATATTAACTAACTGTACAGTAAATTTAACACCTTATGTTACAATGATATGTTGTGAAGTAGGGTAAACTACAGCTGATACTAATATTAACTAACTGTACAGTAAATTTAACACCTTATGTTACAATGATATGTTGTGAAGTATGGTAAACTACAGCTGATACTAATATTAACTAACTGTACAGTAAATTTAACACCTTATGTTACAATGATATGTTGTGAAGTATGGTAAACTACAGCTGATACTAATATTAACTAACTGTACAGTAAATTTAATACCTTATGTTACAATGATATGTTGTGAAGTAGGGTAAACTACAGCTGATACTAATATTAACTAACTGTACAGTAAATTTAATACCTTATGTTACAATGATATGTTGTGAAGTAGGGTAAACTACAGCTGATACTAATATTAACTAACTGTACAGTAAATTTAATACCTTATGTTACAATGATATGTTGTGAAGTATGGTAAACTACAGCTGATACTAATATTAACTAACTGTACAGTAAATTTAACACCTTATGTTACAATGATATGTTGTGAAGTAAACTACAGGGTAAACTACAGCTGATACTAATATTAACTAACTGTACAGTAAATTTAATACCTTATGTTATAATGATATGTTGTGAAGTATGGTAAACTACAGCTGATACTAATATTAACTAACTGTACAGTAAATTTAACACCTTATGTTACAATGATATGTTGTGAAGTAGGGTAAACTACAGCTGATACTAATATTAACTAACTGTACAGTAAATTTAATACCTTATGTTACAATGATATGTTGTGAAGTAGGGTAAACTACAGCTGATACTAATATTAACTAACTGTACAGTAAATTTAACACCTTATGTTACAATGATATGTTGTGAAGTATGGTAAACTACAGCTGATACTAATATTAACTAACTGTACAGTAAATTTAACACCTTATGTTACAATGATATGTTGTGAAGTATGGTAAACTACAGCTGATACTAATATTAACTAACTGTACAGTAAATTTAACACCTTATGTTACAATGATATGTTGTGAAGTAGGGTAAACTACAGCTGATACTAATATTAACTAACTGTACAGTAAATTTAACACCTTATGTTACAATGATATGTTGTGAAGTAGGGTAAACTACAGCTGATACTAATATTAACTAACTGTACAGTAAATTTAACACCTTATGTTACAATGATATGTTGTGAAGTATGGTAAACTACAGCTGATACTAATATTAACTAACTGTACAGTAAATTTAATACCTTATGTTACAATGATATGTTGTGAAGTAGGGTAAACTACAGCTGATACTAATATTAACTAACTGTACAGTAAATTTAACACCTTATGTTACAATGATATGTTGTGAAGTAGGGTAAACTACAGCTGATACTAATATTAACTAACTGTACAGTAAATTTAAATTTACCTTATGTTACAATGATATGTTGTGAAGTATGGTAAACTACAGCTGATACTAATATTAACTAACTGTACAGTAAATTTAACACCTTATGTTACAATGATATGTTGTGAAGTATGGTAAACTACAGCTGATACTAATATTAACTAACTGTACAGTAAATTTAATACCTTATGTTACAATGATATGTTGTGAAGTAGGGTAAACTACAGCTGATACTAATATTAACTAACTGTACAGTAAATTTAATACCTTATGTTACAATGATATGTTGTGAAGTAGGGTAAACTACAGCTGATACTAATATTAACTAACTGTACAGTAAATTTAATACCTTATGTTACAATGATATGTTGTGAAGTAGGGTAAACTACAGCTGATACTAATATTAACTAACTGTACAGTAAATTTAACACCTTATGTTACAATGATATGTTGTGAAGTAGGGTAAACTACAGCTGATACTAATATTAACTAACTGTACAGTAAATTTAACACCTTATGTTACAATGATATGTTGTGAAGTAGGGTAAACTACAGCTGATACTAATATTAACTAACTGTACAGTAAATTTAACACCTTATGTTACAATGATATGTTGTGAAGTAGGGTAAACTACAGCTGATACTAATATTAACTAACTGTACAGTAAATTTAACACCTTATGTTACAATGATATGTTGTGAAGTAGGGTAAACTACAGCTGATACTAATATTAACTAACTGTACAGTAAATTTAACACCTTATGTTACAATGATATGTTGTGAAGTATGGTAAACTACAGCTGATACTAATATTAACTAACTGTACAGTAAATTTAATACCTTATGTTACAATGATATGTTGTGAAGTAGGGTAAACTACAGCTGATACTAATATTAACTAACTGTACAGTAAATTTAATACCTTATGTTACAATGATATGTTGTGAAGTATGGTAAACTACAGCTGATACTAATATTAACTAACTGTACAGTAAATTTAATACCTTATGTTACAATGATATGTTGTGAAGTAGGGTAAACTACAGCTGATACTAATATTAACTAACTGTACAGTAAATTTAACACCTTATGTTACAATGATATGTTGTGAAGTAGGGTAAACTACAGCTGATACTAATATTAACTAACTGTACAGTAAATTTAATACCTTATGTTACAATGATATGTTGTGAAGTAGGGTAAACTACAGCTGATACTAATATTAACTAACTGTACAGTAAATTTAACACCTTATGTTACAATGATATGTTGTGAAGTAGGGTAAACTACAGCTGATACTAATATTAACTAACTGTACAGTAAATTTAACACCTTATGTTACAATGATATGTTGTGAAGTATGGTAAACTACAGCTGATACTAATATTAACTAACTGTACAGTAAATTTAACACCTTATGTTACAATGATATGTTGTGAAGTAGGGTAAACTACAGCTGATACTAATATTAACTAACTGTACAGTAAATTTAATACCTTATGTTACAATGATATGTTGTGAAGTAGGGTAAACTACAGCTGATACTAATATTAACTAACTGTACAGTAAATTTAATACCTTATGTTACAATGATATGTTGTGAAGTAGGGTAAACTACAGCTGATACTAATATTAACTAACTGTACAGTAAATTTAATACCTTATGTTACAATGATATGTTGTGAAGTATGGTAAACTACAGCTGATACTAATATTAACTAACTGTACAGTAAATTTAACACCTTATGTTACAATGATATGTTGTGAAGTATGGTAAACTACAGCTGATACTAATATTAACTAACTGTACAGTAAATTTAACACCTTATGTTACAATGATATGTTGTGAAGTAGGGTAAACTACAGCTGATACTAATATTAACTAACTGTACAGTAAATTTAACACCTTATGTTACAATGATATGTTGTGAAGTAACTGTACAGGGTAAACTACAGCTGATACTAATATTAACTAACTGTACAGTAAATTTAATACCTTATGTTACAATGATATGTTGTGAAGTAGGGTAAACTACAGCTGATACTAATATTAACTAACTGTACAGTAAATTTAATACCTTATGTTACAATGATATGTTGTGAAGTAGGGTAAACTACAGCTGATACTAATATTAACTAACTGTACAGTAAATTTAATACCTTATGTTACAATGATATGTTGTGAAGTATGGTAAACTACAGCTGATACTAATATTAACTAACTGTACAGTAAATTTAACACCTTATGTTACAATGATATGTTGTGAAGTATGGTAAACTACAGCTGATACTAATATTAACTAACTGTACAGTAAATTTAACACCTTATGTTACAATGATATGTTGTGAAGTAGGGTAAACTACAGCTGATACTAATATTAACTAACTGTACAGTAAATTTAATACCTTATGTTACAATGATATGTTGTGAAGTATGGTAAACTACAGCTGATACTAATATTAACTAACTGTACAGTAAATTTAACACCTTATGTTACAATGATATGTTGTGAAGTATGGTAAACTACAGCTGATACTAATATTAACTAACTGTACAGTAAATTTAATACCTTATGTTACAATGATATGTTGTGAAGTAGGGTAAACTACAGCTGATACTAATATTAACTAACTGTACAGTAAATTTAATACCTTATGTTACAATGATATGTTGTGAAGTATGGTAAACTACAGCTGATACTAATATTAACTAACTGTACAGTAAATTTAATACCTTATGTTACAATGATATGTTGTGAAGTAGGGTAAACTACAGCTGATACTAATATTAACTAACTGTACAGTAAATTTAATACCTTATGTTACAATGATATGTTGTGAAGTAGGGTAAACTACAGCTGATACTAATATTAACTAACTGTACAGTAAATTTAATACCTTATGTTACAATGATATGTTGTGAAGTAGGGTAAACTACAGCTGATACTAATATTAACTAACTGTACAGTAAATTTAACACCTTATGTTACAATGATATGTTGTGAAGTGGGGTAAACTACAGCTGATACTAATATTAACTAACTGTACAGTAAATTTAATACCTTATGTTATATGATATGTTGTGAAGTAGGGTAAACTACAGCTGATACTAATATTAACTAACTGTACAGTAAATTTAATACCTTATGTTACAATGATATGTTGTGAAGTAGGGTAAACTACAGCTGATACTAATATTAACTAACTGTACAGTAAATTTAATACCTTATGTTACAATGATATGTTGTGAAGTATGGTAAACTACAGCTGATACTAATATTAACTAACTGTACAGTAAATTTAACACCTTATGTTACAATGATATGTTGTGAAGTATGGTAAACTACAGCTGATACTAATATTAACTAACTGTACAGTAAATTTAACACCTTATGTTACAATGATATGTTGTGAAGTAGGGTAAACTACAGCTGATACTAATATTAACTAACTGTACAGTAAATTTAACACCTTATGTTACAATGATATGTTGTGAAGTAGGGTAAACTACAGCTGATACTAATATTAACTAACTGTACAGTAAATTTAACACCTTATGTTACAATGATATGTTGTGAAGTATGGTAAACTACAGCTGATACTAATATTAACTAACTGTACAGTAAATTTAATACCTTATGTTACAATGATATGTTGTGAAGTAGGGTAAACTACAGCTGATACTAATATTAACTAACTGTACAGTAAATTTAATACCTTATGTTACAATGATATGTTGTGAAGTAGGGTAAACTACAGCTGATACTAATATTAACTAACTGTACAGTAAATTTAACACCTTATGTTACAATGATATGTTGTGAAGTATGGTAAACTACAGCTGATACTAATATTAACTAACTGTACAGTAAATTTAACACCTTATGTTACAATGATATGTAAACTAATATTAACTAACTGGTAAACTACATGTTACTGATATGTAAGTATTAAACTACAGCTGATACAATATTAACTAACTGTAAGTAAATTTAACACCTTATGTTACAATGATATGTTGTGAAGTAGGGTAAACTACAGCTGATACTAATATTAACTAACTGTACAGTAAATTTAACACCTTATGTTACAATGATATGTTGTGAAGTAGGGTAAACTACAGCTGATACTAATATTAACTAACTGTACAGTAAATTTAATACCTTATGTTACAATGATATGTTGTGAAGTAGGGTAAACTACAGCTGATACTAATATTAACTAACTGTACAGTAAATTTAATACCTTATGTTACAATGATATGTTGTGAAGTAGGGTAAACTACAGCTGATACTAATATTAACTAACTGTACAGTAAATTTAATACCTTATGTTACAATGATATGTTGTGAAGTAGGGTAAACTACAGCTGATACTAATATTAACTAACTGTACAGTAAATTTAACACCTTATGTTACAATGATATGTTGTGAAGTACAGCTGGTAAACTACAGCTGATACTAATATTAACTAACTGTACAGTAAATTTAATACCTTATGTTACAATGATATGTTGTGAAGTAGGGTAAACTACAGCTGATACTAATATTAACTAACTGTACAGTAAATTTAATACCTTATGTTACAATGATATGTTGTGAAGTAGGGTAAACTACAGCTGATACTAATATTAACTAACTGTACAGTAAATTTAATACCTTATGTTACAATGATATGTTGTGAAGTAGGGTAAACTACAGCTGATACTAATATTAACTAACTGTACAGTAAATTTAATACCTTATGTTACAATGATATGTTGTGAAGTAGGGTAAACTACAGCTGATACTAATATTAACTAACTGTACAGTAAATTTAACACCTTATGTTACAATGATATGTTGTGAAGTATGGTAAACTACAGCTGATACTAATATTAACTAACTGTACAGTAAATTTAACACCTTATGTTACAATGATATGTTGTGAAGTAAATTTAACACCTTATGGGTAAACTACAGCTGATACTAATATTAACTAACTGTACAGTAAATTTAATACCTTATGTTACAATGATATGTTGTGAAGTAGGGTAAACTACAGCTGATACTAATATTAACTAACTGTACAGTAAATTTAACACCTTATGTTACAATGATATGTTGTGAAGTATGGTAAACTACAGCTGATACTAATATTAACTAACTGTACAGTAAATTTAACACCTTATGTTACAATGATATGTTGTGAAGTAGGGTAAACTACAGCTGATACTAATATTAACTAACTGTACAGTAAATTTAATACCTTATGTTACAATGATATGTTGTGAAGTAGGGTAAACTACAGCTGATACTAATATTAACTAACTGTACAGTAAATTTAATACCTTATGTTACAATGATATGTTGTGAAGTATGGTAAACTACAGCTGATACTAATATTAACTAACTGTACAGTAAATTTAACACCTTATGTTACAATGATATGTTGTGAAGTATGGTAAACTACAGCTGATACTAATATTAACTAACTGTACAGTAAATTTAACACCTTATGTTACAATGATATGTTGTGAAGTAGGGTAAACTACAGCTGATACTAATATTAACTAACTGTACAGTAAATTTAATACCTTATGTTACAATGATATGTTGTGAAGTATGGTAAACTACAGCTGATACTAATATTAACTAACTGTACAGTAAATTTAACACCTTATGTTACAATGATATGTTGTGAAGTATGGTAAACTACAGCTGATACTAATATTAACTAACTGTACAGTAAATTTAATACCTTATGTTACAATGATATGTTGTGAAGTAGGGTAAACTACAGCTGATACTAATATTAACTAACTGTACAGTAAATTTAATACCTTATGTTACAATGATATGTTGTGAAGTAGGGTAAACTACAGCTGATACTAATATTAACTAACTGTACAGTAAATTTAATACCTTATGTTACAATGATATGTTGTGAAGTACAGTAAATTTAATACCTTATGGTAAACTACAGCTGATACTAATATTAACTAACTGTACAGTAAATTTAACACCTTATGTTACAATGATATGTTGTGAAGTATGGTAAACTACAGCTGATACTAATATTAACTAACTGTACAGTAAATTTAACACCTTATGTTACAATGATATGTTGTGAAGTAGGGTAAACTACAGCTGATACTAATATTAACTAACTGTACAGTAAATTTAACACCTTATGTTACAATGATATGTTGTGAAGTAGGGTAAACTACAGCTGATACTAATATTAACTAACTGTACAGTAAATTTAATACCTTATGTTACAATGATATGTTGTGAAGTATGGTAAACTACAGCTGATACTAATATTAACTAACTGTACAGTAAATTTAATACCTTATGTTACAATGATATGTTGTGAAGTAGGGTAAACTACAGCTGATACTAATATTAACTAACTGTACAGTAAATTTAATACCTTATGTTACAATGATATGTTGTGAAGTAGGGTAAACTACAGCTGATACTAATATTAACTAACTGTACAGTAAATTTAACACCTTATGTTACAATGATATGTTGTGAAGTATGGTAAACTACAGCTGATACTAATATTAACTAACTGTACAGTAAATTTAACACCTTATGTTACAATGATATGTTGTGAAGTAGGGTAAACTACAGCTGATACTAATATTAACTAACTGTACAGTAAATTTAACACCTTATGTTACAATGATATGTTGTGAAGTAGGGTAAACTACAGCTGATACTAATATTAACTAACTGTACAGTAAATTTAATACCTTATGTTACAATGATATGTTGTGAAGTAGGGTAAACTACAGCTGATACTAATATTAACTAACTGTACAGTAAATTTAATACCTTATGTTACAATGATATGTTGTGAAGTAGGGTAAACTACAGCTGATACTAATATTAACTAACTGTACAGTAAATTTAATACCTTATGTTACAATGATATGTTGTGAAGTAGGGTAAACTACAGCTGATACTAATATTAACTAACTGTACAGTAAATTTAATACCTTATGTTACAATGATATGTTGTGAAGTATGGTAAACTACAGCTGATACTAATATTAACTAACTGTACAGTAAATTTAATACCTTATGTTATACTAATATTAACTAACTGTAAATGATATGTTGTGAAGTATGGTAAACTACAGCTGATACTAATATTAACTAACTGTACAGTAAATTTAACACCTTATGTTACAATGATATGTTGTGAAGTGGGGTAAACTACAGCTGATACTAATATTAACTAACTGTACAGTAAATTTAAACTACCTTATGTTACAATGATATGTTGTGAAGTGGGGTAAACTACAGCTGATACTAATATTAACTAACTGTACAGTAAATTTAACACCTTATGTTACAATGATATGTTGTGAAGTAGGGTAAACTACAGCTGATACTAATATTAACTAACTGTACCTTATGGTACAATGATATGTTGTGAAGTATGGTAAACTACAGCTGATACTAATATTAACTAACTGTACAGTAAATTTAACACCTTATGTTACAATGATATGTTGTGAAGTGGGGTAAACTACAGCTGATACTAATATTAACTAACTGTACAGTAAATTTAATACCTTATGTTACAATGATATGTTGTGAAGTAGGGTAAACTACAGCTGATACTAATATTAACTAACTGTACAGTAAATTTAATACCTTATGTTACAATGATATGTTGTGAAGTATGGTAAACTACAGCTGATACTAATATTAACTAACTGTACAGTAAATTTAATACCTTATGTTACAATGATATGTTGTGAAGTATGGTAAACTACAGCTGATACTAATATTAACTAACTGTACAGTAAATTTAATACCTTATGTTACAATGATATGTTGTGAAGTATGGTAAACTACAGCTGATACTAATATTAACTAACTGTACAGTAAATTTAACACCTTATGTTACAATGATATGTTGTGAAGTGGGGTAAACTACAGCTGATACTAATATTAACTAACTGTACAGTAAATTTAATACCTTATGTTACAATGATATGTTGTGAAGTATGGTAAACTACAGCTGATACTAATATTAACTAACTGTACAGTAAATTTAATACCTTATGTTACAATGATATGTTGTGAAGTAGGGTAAACTACAGCTGATACTAATATTAACTAACTGTACAGTAAATTTAATACCTTATGTTACAATGATATGTTGTGAAGTAGGGTAAACTACAGCTGATACTAATATTAACTAACTGTACAGTAAATTTAATACCTTATGTTACAATGATATGTTGTGAAGTATGGTAAACTACAGCTGATACTAATATTAACTAACTGTACAGTAAATTTAACACCTTATGTTACAATGATATGTTGTGAAGTATGGTAAACTACAGCTGATACTAATATTAACTAACTGTACAGTAAATTTAACACCTTATGTTACAATGATATGTTGTGAAGTAAACTACAGGGTAAACTACAGCTGATACTAATATTAACTAACTGTACAGTAAATTTAACACCTTATGTTACAATGATATGTTGTGAAGTATACTAATATTAACTAACTGGGTAAACTACAGCTGATACTAATATTAACTAACTGTACAGTAAATTTAACACCTTATGTTACAATGATATGTTGTGAAGTAGGGTAAACTACAGCTGATACTAATATTAACTAACTGTACAGTAAATTTAATACCTTATGTTACAATGATATGTTGTGAAGTAGGGTAAACTACAGCTGATACTAATATTAACTAACTGTACAGTAAATTTAATACCTTATGTTACAATGATATGTTGTGTACAGTAAATTTAATACCTTATGTTACAATGATATGTTGTGAAGTAAACTACAGCTGATACTAATATTAACTAACTGTACAGTAAATTTAATACCTTATGTTACAATGATATGTTGTGAAGTATGGTAAACTACAGCTGATACTAATATTAACTAACTGTACAGTAAATTTAACACCTTATGTTACAATGATATGTTGTGAAGTATGGTAAACTACAGCTGATACTAATATTAACTAACTGTACAGTAAATTTAACACCTTATGTTACAATGATATGTTGTGAAGTAGGGTAAACTACAGCTGATACTAATATTAACTAACTGTACAGTAAATTTAATACCTTATGTTACAATGATATGTTGTGAAGTAGGGTAAACTACAGCTGATACTAATATTAACTAACTGTACAGTAAATTTAACACCTTATGTTACAATGATATGTTGTGAAGTAGGGTAAACTACAGCTGATACTAATATTAACTAACTGTACAGTAAATTTAATACCTTATGTTACAATGATACTAATATTAAACTACAGCTGATACTAATATTAACTAACTGTACAGTAAATTTAACACCTTATGTTACAATGATATGTTGTGAAGTAGGGTAAACTACAGCTGATACTAATATTAACTAACTGTACAGTAAATTTAACACCTTATGTTACAATGATATGTTGTGAAGTGGGGTAAACTACAGCTGATACTAATATTAACTAACTGTACAGTAAATTTAATACCTTATGTTACAATGATATGTTGTGAAGTATGGTAAACTACAGCTGATACTAATATTAACTATTACAATAACAGCTAACTGTTACAGATATGTTGTGAAGTATAAACTACAGCTGATACTAATATTAACTAACTGTACAGTAAATTTAATACCTTATGTTACAATATGTTGTGAAGTAGGGTAAACTACAGCTGATACTAATATTAACTAACTGTACAGTAAATTTAATACCTTATGTTACAATGATATGTTGTGAAGTATGGTAAACTACAGCTGATACTAATATTAACTAACTGTACAGTAAATTTAACACCTTATGTTACAATGATATGTTGTGAAGTATGGTAAACTACAGCTGATACTAATATTAACTAACTGTACAGTAAATTTAATACCTTATGTTACAATGATATGTTGTGAAGTAGGGTAAACTACAGCTGATACTAATATTAACTAACTGTACAGTAAATTTAATACCTTATGTTACAATGATATGTTGTGAAGTAGGGTAAACTACAGCTGATACTAATATTAACTAACTGTACAGTAAATTTAATACCTTATGTTACAATGATATGTTGTGAAGTAGGGTAAACTACAGCTGATACTAATATTAACTAACTGTACAGTAAATTTAACACCTTATGTTACAATGATATGTTGTGAAGTATGGTAAACTACAGCTGATACTAATATTAACTAACTGTACAGTAAATTTAATACCTTATGTTACAATGATATGTTGTGAAGTAGGGTAAACTACAGCTGATACTAATATTAACTAACTGTACAGTAAATTTAATACCTTATGTTACAATGATATGTTGTGAAGTAGGGTAAACTACAGCTGATACTAATATTAACTAACTGTACAGTAAATTTAATACCTTATGTTACAATGATATGTTGTGAAGTAGGGTAAACTACAGCTGATACTAATATTAACTAACTGTACAGTAAATTTAACACCTTATGTTACAATGATATGTTGTGAAGTATGGTAAACTACAGCTGATACTAATATTAACTAACTGTACAGTAAATTTAATACCTTATGTTACAATGATATGTTGTGAAGTACAGGTTACAATGTAAACTACAGCTGATACTAATATTAACTAACTGTACAGTAAATTTAATACCTTATGTTACAATGATATGTTGTGAAGTAAATTTAATACCTTATGGGTAAACTACAGCTGATACTAATATTAACTAACTGTACAGTAAATTTAATACCTTATGTTACAATGATATGTTGTGAAGTAGGGTAAACTACAGCTGATACTAATATTAACTAACTGTACAGTAAATTTAACACCTTATGTTACAATGATATGTTGTGAAGTATGGTAAACTACAGCTGATACTAATATTAACTAACTGTACAGTAAATTTAACACCTTATGTTACAATGATATGTTGTGAAGTATGGTAAACTACAGCTGATACTAATATTAACTAACTGTACAGTAAATTTAATACCTTATGTTACAATGATATGTTGTGAAGTATGGTAAACTACAGCTGATACTAATATTAACTAACTGTACAGTAAATTTAATACCTTATGTTACAATGATATGTTGTGAAGTAAACTACAGCTGATACTAATATTAACTAACTGTAAACTACAGCTGATACTAATATTAACTAACTGTACAGTAAATTTAATACCTTATGTTACAATGATATGTTGTGAAGTATGGTAAACTACAGCTGATACTAATATTAACTAACTGTACAGTAAATTTAATACCTTATGTTACAATGATATGTTGTGAAGTAGGGTAAACTACAGCTGATACTAATATTAACTAACTGTACAGTAAATTTAACACCTTATGTTACAATGATATGTTGTGAAGTAGGGTAAACTACAGCTGATACTAATATTAACTAACTGTACAGTAAATTTAATACCTTATGTTACAATGATATGTTGTGAAGTAGGGTAAACTACAGCTGATACTAATATTAACTAACTGTACAGTAAATTTAATACCTTATGTTACAATGATATGTTGTGAAGTAGGGTAAACTACAGCTGATACTAATATTAACTAACTGTACAGTAAATTTAACACCTTATGTTACAATGATATGTTGTGAAGTAGGGTAAACTACAGCTGATACTAATATTAACTAACTGTACAGTAAATTTAATACCTTATGTTACAATGATATGTTGTGAAGTAGGGTAAACTACAGCTGATACTAATATTAACTAACTGTACAGTAAATTTAACACCTTATGTTACAATGATATGTTGTGAAGTAGGGTAAACTACAGCTGATACTAATATTAACTAACTGTACAGTAAATTTAATACCTTATGTTACAATGATATGTTGTGAAGTAGGGTAAACTACAGCTGATACTAATATTAACTAACTGTACAGTAAATTTAACACCTTATGTTACAATGATATGTTGTGAAGTATGGTAAACTACAGCTGATACTAATATTAACTAACTGTACAGTAAATTTAATACCTTATGTTACAATGATATGTTGTGAAGTAGGGTAAACTACAGCTGATACTAATATTAACTAACTGTACAGTAAATTTAATACCTTATGTTACAATATGTTGTGATAAACTGCTGATACTAATATTAACTAACTGTACAGTAAATTTAATACCTTATGTTACAATGATATGTTGTGAAGTACTACAGCTGATACTAATATTAACTAACTGTACAGTAAATTTAATACCTTATGTTACAATGATATGTTGTGAAGTATGGTAAACTACAGCTGATACTATGTTATATTAACTAAGCTGTACAGTAAATTTAATACCTTATGTTACAATGATATGTTGTGACGTATGGTAAACTATAGCTGAGTTTAATATTAACTAATTGTACAGTAAATGTAATACCTTATTTTACAATGATATGTTGTGAAGTAGTATACTAATATTAACTAACTGTACAGGTAAACTACAGCTGATACTAATATTAACTAACTGTACAGTAAATTTAACACCTTATGTTACAATGATATGTTGTGAAGTATGGTAAACTACAGCTGATACTAATATTAACTAACTGTACAGTAAATTTAATACCTTATGTTACAATGATATGTTGTGAAGTAGGGTAAACTACAGCTGATACTAATATTAACTAACTGTACAGTAAATTTAATACCTTATGTTACAATGATATGTTGTGAAGTAGGGTAAACTACAGCTGATACTAATATTAACTAACTGTACAGTAAATTTAACACCTTATGTTACAATGATATGTTGTGAAGTAGGGTAAACTACAGCTGATACTAATATTAACTAACTGTACAGTAAATTTAACACCTTATGTTACAATGATATGTATGGTGTGAAGTACAGTAAATTTAATACCTTATGGTAAACTATAGCTGATACTAATATTAACTAACTGTACAGTAAATTTAATACCTTATGTTACAATGATATGTTGTGAAGTAGGGTAAACTACAGCTGATACTAATATTAACTAACTGTACAGTAAATTTAATACCTTATGTTACAATGATATGTTGTGAAGTAGGGTAAACTACAGCTGATACTAATATTAACTAACTGTACAGTAAATTTAATACCTTATGTTACAATGATATGTTGTGAAGTACAATGATATGGTAAACTACAGCTGATACTAATATTAACTAACTGTACAGTAAATTTAACACCTTATGTTACAATGATATGTTGTGAAGTATGGTAAACTACAGCTGATACTAATATTAACTAACTGTACAGTAAATTTAATACCTTATGTTACAATGATATGTTGTGAAGTAGGGTAAACTACAGCTGATACTAATATTAACTAACTGTACAGTAAATTTAATACCTTATGTTACAATGATATGTTGTGAAGTAGGGTAAACTACAGCTGATACTAATATTAACTAACTGTACAGTAAATTTAATACCTTATGTTACAATGATATGTTGTGAAGTAGGGTAAACTACAGCTGATACTAATATTAACTAACTGTACAGTAAATTTAATACCTTATGTTACAATGATATGTTGTGAAGTATGGTAAACTACAGCTGATACTAATATTAACTAACTGTACAGTAAATTTAATACCTTATGTTACAATGATATGTTGTGAAGTATGGTAAACTACAGCTGATACTAATATTAACTAACTGTACAGTAAATTTAACACCTTATGTTACAATGATATGTTGTGAAGTAGGGTAAACTACAGCTGATACTAATATTAACTAACTGTACAGTAAATTTAACACCTTATGTTACAATGATATGTTGTGAAGTGGGGTAAACTACAGCTGATACTAATATTAACTAACTGTACAGTAAATTTAATTAACACCTTATGTTACAATGATATGTTGTGAAGTATGGTAAACTACAGCTGATACTAATATTAACTAACTGTACAGTAAATTTAATACCTTATGTTACAATGATATGTTGTGAAGTAGGGTAAACTACAGCTGATACTAATATTAACTAACTGTACAGTAAATTTAATACCTTATGTTACAATGATATGTTGTGAAGTAGGGTAAACTACAGCTGATACTAATATTAACTAACTGTACAGTAAATTTAACACCTTATGTTACAATGATATGTTGTGAAGTAGGGTAAACTACAGCTGATACTAATATTAACTAACTGTACAGTAAATTTAATACCTTATGTTACAATGATATGTTGTGAAGTAGGGTAAACTACAGCTGATACTAATATTAACTAACTGTACAGTAAATTTAATACCTTATGTTACAATGATATGTTGTGAAGTAGGGTAAACTACAGCTGATACTAATATTAACTAACTGTACAGTAAATTTAATACCTTATGTTACAATGATATGTTGTGAAGTTATAGGGTAAACTACAGCTGATACTAATATTAACTAACTGTACAGTAATTTTAACACCTTATGTTACAATGATATGTTGTGAAGTAGGGTAAACTACAGCTGATACTAATATTAACTAACTGTACAGTAAATTTAATACCTTATGTTACAATGATATGTTGTGAAGTATGGTAAACTACAGCTGATACTAATATTAACTAACTGTACAGTAAATTTAATACCTTATGTTACAATGATATGTTGTGAATGAACTATCTTGAAGTGGGTACAGTAACTACAGCTGAATGATACTAATATTAAAACTAACTGTACAGTAAATTTAACACCTTATGTTACAATGATATGTTGTGAAGTATGGTAAACTACAGCTGATACTAAACCCATACAACCAAAAATTAAACACCTGAATCTAATCACTAAAATATTAACTTTTGTATCCACTGCACTCTCTTCATCAAGTTCCCAAAAACAGTTTATCTTACATAAAATTAAATTGTGGGAATCACATTATACGTAAAGCTTTAGATTCAATATTAATATAGATTTTGCTACGTATTTGATTTTTATTGAAAGTAATCTTTCTATTACCTAACAGTTACCCACCATTCGTTATCGCTAAACTGTTCGACCCTGGCGATCACCTTGTAAGCCAAATACTATCTACCTGTTTATCTAGCTTTAAGATGTTTACACGCTTATAACGCACAAATCGTTATTTGCCTAGCATGACCTAGTTACCTAAATAAAAGAATGGGAGCTTCGAAAATACGACCAGCTTGCTTTACCTTGACTCTCATGTCACCATCATTTCTTTGACCCCCGTGCTATGACCTTATGATGTTCACAAAGTAAACAAAAATTAAACAGTTATTTTGCTAATTGATGCTTCATGTAGTTATTAATAGAAATTAAAAGCTAAAACAAAAAAGAATATTTAGAGCACACTACTAACATTTCTCGCTGGTTGTTTGTGTGTTGTGTAAGTGCAACGTGTTTGTTTTGAACTTCACGTAAAGCTACACGAGAACTGTTTGTGAGAGACGTCACTGAATTAGTACTGTAAGACTAGAGAGAAGGCAGCTAGTCATCACCACTCACCTCCAACTCTTGGGTTACTCCTTTACCAACGAACGTTGGGATTGCCCGTCACATAATAACGCTCCCATGGCTGAAAGGAAGAGTACGTTTGGTGTAACGGAGCTTCGAACCCGCAACCCTCAGATTACTAGTAAAACGCTTTAACCATCTGACCATGCCGAGTCCAAGTATAATATGAAATGTCTTGTGCTTTTTTGTCACTTATTATCTTCGAAGCAATCGCTGTCTTGTAAACTAAACTGTTATAGAATACAAACTCTGAATCAGAGAGTGTCCCAGTAGTTTAGACCCATAGGAATAATAGACATTATATTCTTAAAGTTAAACAAACACATTTCTGATGTCGGATGTAAATATCCCAGGAAAGAAAATACCCTGATGGTTCAGTGGACCAAGGATTAAGATGTGCATGGTTGTCAATAGCATTCAATTTTATTAATAAATAAATTAAGAACTAATTGTGCAATTTCCCTTATGGGTCCAGACATTTGAGACACCCTGTATTATAGCTATTAGACTCCCACTAAGCATTTGTGGGTGGCCATGAGTCTTCTTCCTGTAGTCTCTAAAAAACCTTGAAATAGGCGTAATTCAATACCTCTCTCCCTCATGACACTAACCCCAAAACGTACATTGTCATGATTACCCCAGGCAAAGTTTTCTCTACAAGATTAATTGAAATCCATTTGAACACCAATGTTGAGAATGCTAGTGCTTTACTGAAACTTTTCCAACTTACATTTCAAAATATATTTTTTGTAGATTTCAATTTTCAGCACTCTTGTTGTTATATATATATATATAAAACTATTCACGATATGTGAGTTTATTTTTTCCTTCATAGCTATTAATTCGATTCATCTTAGTAGTTCTGTAGCCCAGCCTCATATATAAAAAGGAAATAGCATTTGAAAATAAAACGATAAGTTGGTATGTTGAAACTACTCCATTTCGAAACGTATGATTTGAAATGCAGGTTTCTCGATCATCTCTCTAACGTTAACCTAATAACTTATTCATTATCTAAAAGCTACACACAACTTACCCTTCACAAGTTATGATACCGTAGTGGAGCCCCGTGGCTTTATCCTCACAGATCATACACACCATTGGCTGGTCTCTTTCCTCCTCCTCGCCTCCTGGACCACGAGATGTCGATGGTGCAGCCACCATGGTAGACAGTTCGTCTTTTCGACCATTTCCTGACACACTAAGATTTAAAGCCTGAGGGTCTGGTAACTGGGTGGGAGAAGATGGTCCTGGTTGTGGCAGTTTCTCTGACCAAGAAGCAGGACTGGTACTAACTAAACTACTGCTCCGGCTACGAAACTTTGGCAACACATCCTCTCTGGAAGTAGCCGTTGATGTTGCTGGGAATTGTAACCTTTGTAGACTTGTCCCGTACTGGAGGGTCGAGGAGGGGTAGTTTTCTTTTACGGAAAATCCATACTGTCCAACAGATGGTGCAGTAGAGGTTATTGGAGATGTAGATGTTGAGGTGTACAAAGAAAGAGGTTGGGGTCGAGTGGAAACTGGACAACCTAAAACCCCTGTTCTTTCCATACTAGATAAACTGTGACGACGACTTACAGCAGTTTCACTTGTTATCACAGTACCTGTTGTATCAATGTGCTCAGACTTAGACGTTTGTAGACCCTGAGATGGACTTTGTCCAGTCCAGATCATCGTTTTACCAGGACCAGAGCCAGGAATGTTTCCCATTACCAATGGCATTTTGTACTCCGACGCCATTCTTAACAAGGATACACCTTGCTGCTCCTTATGAGGTCGCTCCTCATGAGCAGAGAAATGACGTCTATAGGCTTGTGCGCTAGAAGGAGCCCACAAGTAGGGATTCAGATGAGGAAGCTCTTCTACGCCTCCTCTCTGTCTGGTTGGTGTACTTAGATCCAACCCCTGTTCTTCGATTCGTTCTTTGGACTCTCCAGATCGAGCTTCTGTTCTTTCTGGAACTCCTTCCTGTGTACCTCTCCCTCCACCATCGAAGACGCTGTTGTCTTGGGTGGACCGTGAACTACTGCTTAGCATTTCTTTTTCCATTTCGGAGGTAGCCGCTTGTTGATTAGGTGACTGCGCACTTTGTGTTGGCGAGCCTTTCATTGACTCCAGCTCTTCTAGCATGTTTGTGTCAGGTTGTTCGACAGGAGACCTGACAGGATCTTCAAAGTGTACTTTTTGGGATACTTCTGTTCCTTCTTCTGAACCTAAGGAGAACTCGCTTGCAAGGTGACCTAACTCTCCCTCCTTTAGAACAGGATCCAGAGTGGCTGCACTCTCTGGAGAAGAGTTACCAGGATCAGGATTGGCTTCACCGTCGCTGCTGCATCTCGAGTCTACTTTTCGACGCTTCAGTTTGATGTCGTGAAATAAGCTCATCTTACGCATCCACTCCAGGAGAAGCGGGAACATACTTCCTGAAAAAGATAAAAACCTTATCATTAGAGACAAGACTTCTGAAAACGTGTTTAATTAAAAACTATTAAAAACCAGTTTCTTTACAAACACGACTTCCAGAAACCAGTGACATTATAAATACGACTTCTAGAAACAATTATAGCTAGTTTCATTGCAAACACAATGCCTAAACAACAGTGACTTTACAAACACGACTTCTGGAAGTAATTATAACCAGTTTTATTAAAAACACGAGTTCTAAAACTCATTATAATTACGAACATGATTTTCAGAAACCAGTGACAATACAAACACGACTTCTAGAAACAATTGTAACTACAGGGTGTTCGGAAAGTCACTGTGTACTTATATATTTATTAACAGACAAAACTGCACAGTGACTTTCCGAACACCCTGTAGTTCTATCGTAAACACGACCCCTAAAACCAATTACATTACAAACACGACTTCTAAAAACAATTATAGCTAGTTTCATTGCAAACACAACGCCTAAACACCAGTTACATTGCAAACACTTCTGGAAGCAATTATAACCACTTTTATTAAAAACACGACTTTTAAAAACCAGTTTCACTGCAAACACGACTTCCTGAAACAATTAACTAGTTTCATCGTAAACACGACCCCTGAAAACCAGTGGCATACACTACTTCTGAGAACTAGTTCTATTATAAACACGACTTTTAACACCTACTGTCATTACTGTTTCCACTGTCACCTTTTAACTAAAACATGCTCTGTTAAATCTTCAACATTTTAAACTGCGTTGTTTCTTCAGACACGTGCAGTACTATGACGATTCATTGGTCAATAAATATCAGCTGATATACATGATCAAACTCTGCATAGAAACACGTGCTATTCTCTTTCTCAACTACTACCACAATATTAAACTTGAATATCACTGCATAATTGGCTATCTATTCTATGACCGCTGCAAGGATCGAACTTCGACTTTAATCCGCAGTAAGAACTTAAAAGAAAAATATATTAGGCCCAGTACTTCTGTGAAATATCGATTTTGCATTATTTTCTATTATTGATTCAATCTTGTTTCATGGGGCGTGTTTCGTGACCATTATTCCATACACTAAGACGTGGCTTCACTCACTTCAAATTCACGTTTCTTGGTTTCACACAGTCCTCATCCATTCAGCTGTATCCGTAGATATTCATATCACTCTGAGATGTGTCTCTACCATTGCCTGGCTCTCGTCCTTACCTGTTGACTTGTATTCCTTGTTTTTCGTATCCTTCTCAATCAGTATGGCTTCACCTTTAGCGATATTTGTCTTTGCTGTTCTAACTTTGTTCAACAAGGCTTGGCTTCTCATCTTCTCCTCAATTCCTTGTTGTTTTGTTTTTTTTTTTATCTTTTCATTAAAGTATGGCTTCAACATTAACAAATTACTCGGTGCGCATCAACTGAAATTTACAAACACGAACAACTGAACAGAACATACACAAAGTTAAACTCGGAATGATGTTTGATACTTACCTTCCAATGGCTTACTCAAAAGATGTTATGAAATAATTGGTTATGGTTAGGGACACGACTGGGTAAGAAATACAATTCCGTATTGCTTGGTATTATATTACATCTCAGACACCGCTATTACTGACGGCCCGGCAGGGCCAGGTGGTTAAGGTACTCGACTCGTAATCTGAGGGTCGCGGTTTCGAATACCTGTCACACCAAACATGCTCTCCCTTTCGGCCATGGGGACGTTATAATGTTACAGTCAATCCTACTATTCGTTGATAAAAGAGTAGCCCAAGAGTTGGCGGTGGATAGTGATGATTAGCTACCCACCCTCTAGTCTTACACTGCTAATTCGAAACGGCTGGAGCAGATAGCCCTCGTGTAGCTTTGCGCGAAATTAAAAAATAAAAAATCATATTTCTAATAATCACCACTAGGGCTGCTTATAACTATTGAAAGTTTACCAAAACATTTTGTAATAATCAGAAGCTGAAAATTCAAAGCGTTATAAACACTTCAAAATGTTTTCAATGTGCTTACTTCTATCTACGTGCAAATTATACTTTATATTAAAAAAATGCCCCTAATTTTGTATTTACCACACTACATTGCTTATATAATTTACAGAGCAAGTTCTGTACTTTAAAATATTTACTGTATCACAAATATCTTGTTTCAAATAACATTTATTGTTATTATCGTTTTAAAAAACTGTTATGATTTTGCTTAAACTCGTGATAAGCGACACGAGGTTTATTATCTGAGTTAAAACAGGAATTCTAGACTATTTTAGCATAGGTCACGTCTTCTTCCCCCCTAAAAAAATATTCCGAAACCTGACTGCGGTTCCCTCGGTGAATCTATAGATCCCAAGCATAGTGACAGTGTTTTGTGTATTTGTTAAGTCATCTCTGAAACCTTTCCACAACCACAAGTTTGGAAACCCATGAGTTAGATAGACTATTTGCTACGGTCTCTCTTCAGTTGGAACAGCAGTAAGTCTACGGATTTACAACGCTAAAATCAAGGGTTCGACTCCCCTCGATGTACACAGCGGATATCTCCATGTGGCTTTGCTCTAAGAAAACACACGCACTTTCCTCAGCTTTCCTGCGGCCCCCAGTGTGAGACCCCCCTAGTTTAACTATTTGTTACAGCCCACTTAACAGGATTTCTGCGGCCCTTAGTTTGGAAACCTCTAGGTTAGTCTAAATTAACAGAACTATCAATACACAGACTTCGCCGGGAAATTATTATGAATCATCTGATTCACAAAAAACGTCTGTTATTGTAGGTCAAAATAGTGTTGAATTTATAATCTTGAAGAGTCTGTAGGCTTTCTAACTTTGAAACTCTAATGTGTTTTTATTTTTTTGAATTTCGCGCAAAGCTACTCGAAGGCTATCTGTGCTAGCCGTCCCTAATTTAGCAGTGTAAGACTAGAGGGAAGGCAGCTAGTCATTACCACCCACCACCAACTCCTGGACTACTATTTTACCAACGAGAGTAGTGGGATTGTTCGTCGCTTTATAACACCCCCATGGGTGAAAGGACGAGTACATTTTGTGTGACGAGGATTCGAACCCGCGACCCTCAAATTGCAAGTCGAGAGTCCTAACCACCTGGACATCCCAGGCGCTCTACCGTGATGGCGCTTATGAGTGGATAACATTTATCTATCTAAATACAAAATCCAATAACAGTACAAAATGAAACCGTAACCTAGTCCATGTCTGCGTTCCAACCAAAATTTATTGTTTAAAACTTCAAATGCAGTGCTGTCTATTCATTAAGTCTTCATTAGCCCCTCCCTCCCCATTGGCATGTCTGTGGACTTACATCGCTAAAACCCGGGTTTCGATACCTGTTGTGGGTAGAGCACAAACAGCCCATTGTATAGCTTTGTGTTTAATTCCAGTCAACAAGTCTCCATTAACAATTAAGTTACAGCTGAAAATATAAAAAAATGTTGCTTTACCGCTCAGAAAAATTACATTACGTTTTGTAATGTCGGTTACTTTTTCCTTTTAAATGTGCCCACTTGTCGTCAAAATAATAACACGTGCATAACGTCTCCTGCTAAAGACGTAAAAAGTATTAAATTTGGCATTATGGGAGGTAAAGATGTCGAACACGTTTACATTCGTACCTCAGTTATTCCTCAGAAACTGTGACAAAGCGTAGCATAGCGACATATTTAAATGAACTCATACAAGAGTAATCTTATAAACTATTATATATCGTCAAAAGTCTGGTTAATACTCACTTTAAACTGGAATCAGAATCAAAGGAAAAAAACCTCCTGCTTACTACAAGTGACCAAAATCGTGCAAAGTGTGCCATTCTCAACCGTCAGCCCTCTAGTGGTTCAGAAATTAAACTGGACGCTTATACGCTAAAAATCGGTGTTCGATACCCGTGGTGGGCGGAGCGCAGGTATCCCATTATGTGGCTTTGCGACTAAACACAAACTCAAACGTTCATGCACTTACGTACAAGACTTCAAGTAATATGGTCATACGCTCGTAAAATAAAATACACCCACACCGATATCTTTATCAGGAACTTAATTATGACGTCATTTACCTTTTGTTTTACTTCCGACGAAATAAATTCATATGGAACACGAAAATAAATAATTTAAACCGAAAGTAATTAATTGTAATGCAAGTGCAATGAAACTTTTAACGAAACACCGCAGAAAACGTCACACCATACATGCTCTCCCTTTCAGCGGTGGGGGTATTATAATGTTTCGGTCAATCCCACTATTCGTCGGTAAAAGAGTAGCCCAAGAGTTGGCGGTGGGTAGTGGTGACTAGCTGCCTTCCTTATAGTCTTACACTGTTAAATTAGGGACAGCTATCACAGATAGCCCTTGTGTATCTTTGCGCGAAATTAAATAAAAAAAAAAACAAATGCTGGCAAGCATTTTATAAAATGCTGTTTTCGATCTAAGAAAAGGTTAGAGGATATAGTGATCTAGTTATGTGTTAATGAATCGCAAAACGGGTTTCTTCAGTTCTGGGTGTTAATATTATCTGAAAGTCATGGTGAATATTTATTTAAAACTCGTACACGAAACACAGGGATTTTTAGGTCAAAAGCTGACCTGTTTTACCGAATTTGTTTGAAATAATTACATAATATATTTCGTAAAAGTCCGAAACAAACAGAACCTAGTTAAAAGTACGTGATATGTCCTACATCTATCTGTGGCTTGAAGACTTATATCACCATCTTTTAATAACATTACTGGTATAATATAAGTTTTTAAACTATCGGTCTTTATTTGGTACGATTTTCATCTTATATATTTAAACAACTTTGAAAAACATAACCAATTTACGTACCTCCTAGAGGGCTGGGGTGAGGGTTAAGAGGCGAGTGTGTGTTTTCGATTTGTTTGTTTATTTTCGAAGTGTAGAAAACAAACGAAAGAGAAACAAATGTTTTCGCGTGTGAAATTTAAATGAAAAAGCGTCAGATTTTGAATAAACGTTTTCTTTTTAGAGATACAAAATGTGATAATAACTGAAGAATTATATTAACTCAAATTGTTCCGTATCTGAATATTAGCAGTTTGTTTGTTTGTTTTAAATTTCGCGCAAAACTATAGGAGGGCTATTTGTGCTAGCCGTCCCTAATTTAGGAGTGTAAGACTAGAGGGAAGGCAGCTAGTCATCACCACCCACCGCCAACTCTTGGGCTACTCTTTTACCAACGAATAGTGGGATTGACCGTAACATTATAACGCTCCCACGACTGCAAGGGCGAGCATGTTTGGCGCGACCGGGATGCGAACCCGCGACCCTCAGATTACGAGTCGCACGCCTTAACACGCTTGGCCGTGCCGGGCCCTTAATCGCTGGTAAAAAAGTAGCCCAAGAGTTGGCGGTGGGTGGTGACGATTAGCTGCCTTCCCTCTAGTCTTACACTGCTAAATTAGGGACGGCTAGCACAGATAGCCCTCGAGTAGCTTTGTGCGAAATTCCAAAACAAACAAACCAACGATTAATGGGATTAACTGTCACATTATAACGCCCCTATGGTTGAAAGAGCGAGCATGTTTGGTGTGACGGGGATTCGAACTCGCAACCCTCAGATTTCGAGTCAAAAACTCCAATCACATGGCCATGCTGAGCACAAAATTTGTTTCATCGCTGGAAATGGCTGAGGTGAGTTTGGGTAATATATAATATCTTCCACTCATTTTTCTCGAAATGTCTGTACCACACCACAAAGCCTACTTCGTATCCAAATGTTTAAAAGTGGGGAGGTGGCCATTTTGAATTAAATGGCTTATCTATTATACGTAATCCACGGCCGTTTTTAACAACCTAGAGGCCCGGAATGGCCAGGTGAGTTAAGGCTCCTTTTCAGCCCTTTCAGCCGTGGGGGCGTTTTAATGTGATGGCCAATCCCACTATTCGTTCGTAAAAGAGTAGCCCAAGAGTTGGCGATGGGTGGTGATGATTAGCTGTCTTCCCTCTAGTCTTGCACTGCTAAATCAGAGACGGCTAGCGCAGATAGCCTTCGTGAAGCTTTGCGCGAAAGTTAAAAAAAATACAACAAAAAGAATCTGTAATGTATCTGCGTGTAATGTATGGGCAATAGACATTTTCTTTACCGTCTGTCAATGAGTACATTTCACTTCTATTCAAGCGAGACAGTCGCAAAACCTTATAACGTCCTACCTGTAGTTTCACAACTTTCAGTCAGTTGAAGTAAAAGCGATAATATTCGACAAGAAAACTTCCCAAACTTATGTGAGTTACTTTCCTGGTAAACATTAGTTTGATTGTTAATAAATACAGAGGTGAAGTAGAATGGACTCAACTATCCATGTTGTGCCACCATGGGATTTGAAACCAAGTTGTAATTTTATAAACCATCAGACTTAACGTTGAATCACTGGAGAAGTGGGGTAAAAACTAGAACAGCTTTTCTAAAGTACTGCTTTGTAGACAAAATCGAGTATTTTAAGAGTTTAGACGGACAAAGTGGAGCACACATTAGTGGAGAGTTGGTTGTCTTTTCGTATTCGGCAGTTACACGAATCGATTTTCTACCGGAAACTATACTTGCTCGTGCCATTCAACGTCATCCTTTCTTGCACGCGAAACTGGGCCGATGAGTTCAATCACCTTATGCAACAGCTAACTTCCGGGTGGTAACTACAGAGACTGCGACATATCTCGATACGGGTTGAATTTTATCTGTTTAGTTTGTTTTTCATTCACGACAGAACACGCTAACTGAAATCGTTGTCACTCAAGAAAGCGTTAAAAGCGCCATCTTGCAAATCGACCTTCGTTTCATTTTCTTCTTTAGCCAGCGTTAATCTATGGTATGTTACCTAATATAAACTGTGCACTGTTGATTCTGACTCATAGAGAAGGTCCCTTTTACCATCACGTGACTACCAGAAATCCATGTAAATAATTCGTAAACAGAGATTGCTAATATATTTACATGTGTAATATGTTATTTATTTTATACAGTATCACCCACAAGAAAAACTCATTTCTAAACAATGACGTTTGTATCGGGTTTTAATTTGCAGTCAAGGTTCGTAATAAATCTGCTTTATTCCTGTACATTGCCATCTGTTGGAGAAATATCGAACCAGGAGAAATGAGAGGCTCTAAGGTCAATGACCGACGCGACTGCCAGCTGCTAAGTCTGCAATGCGCGAAGGTTGTGCACATTACGTGACAAGGGGGACAAAGTGTGGATGATACCGGTAGTACGCTAATTTATGACACTACGACTAAAGTTCGAAACGTATAAGATAAAACTCCAAACTAATTAATGAATATTATTTCCAAACTAATGTGATTCTTTATGAAAAACTTCAGGTGCTAAAACACTACCATCCTATCAAAAAAGTACGTTTAAGTTTCTAGGTATTAAAGTACTCAAGCAGTTTTTACAACTGCGCAGGCCTACTACGCACATGGGACTCTTTATCGCTTACTCAGACGAAGTTCAATGACCTCCTCGTATACGAGTGAAAGATTTGCAAGGAATTCTGATGTAAAATATTTATTACCATAACGCACCTGGAATGAAATATTCTATAAAAATTTGAGACTTGAAAAAGAAAACAAGCAATATATATTTCTAAAGTGATAAAACCTGGTTAAATATTTCCAGTTAAATTCTGAAACAGTTTTCTAACAGTATATTCCCAAAGTTTTATTTCGTTAAAATAGTTGACGTATTTTGTTCAAAGAAATTTGCATCAGTATCAGTCTCGCGAGTTCAAATATCCGTTTAAAAGTAACTTAAATAAGTGTATAACACTTGCGCAATTATCCTAACAGTAAGTACTCAAATAAGAGTGCATTGACCTCCGTTCTACTCGGGCATACTTTTCCAACCAAGGACATGTTAGTGAAATCGACAGAGGGCAGCACATAAGTATCGGTACAATATTTAAAAAGAAAAAAGTGCTCTCGGCTTTTCATAATAAGTGCACAAAAGTTTGGCTTTGTAAAATCAGGTCAGAGTATTATCACTCAACAAGATACAACCAGGTTCCGGAAAGTTACCGACCTTTTTCATTTCTGGATCAGTAGAAATGGTAGACTAGCAACACTGTAACAGTGTAAAGCGCCGTCGTGCGCGACCAGAGACAGGCTAAACCGGTCCTGCCGCAGGCTATAGGGCAGTGGGCCCGAAGTCACGCAGAGGCTGCGAGTTGGGTCAATGCATGAGAAGCTGGTTTAATAAGTTAACGGTTAGTAACACAGACCTAACGGCCGAGATTCGTAGTTCGTAACTAAATTGGCCATTAGAGAGAGTGTGTGCTCGTATGAAATCGGGTGAGCGTAACAAAATAAAAAAATCGCCAAACTGAAGTTACACCTTGATGTAAATTTAAAATAATCTAAGGACCAGAAATGAAAATTTGTTGAAATTTGAGAAATAATAATTTGAATTATTTCTTTTATCAATATAAAATCACAAAGAACACTGCCCCCTAGTGCCACAGCGGCAAGTCTGTAGGCTTATAACGCTAGAAACCGACTCGATACCAGTGATGGGCACAGCACATTATGTAGCATTAGGCTTAACAACAAACAAACCACTCCCAACTCTATATCGGTAACAAACATATGACTGTTACCTAAAATGACTATACGTCACCAATGACAATGATTCTTGTGTAGGACCAATAACCTTGTATGACGTAGGAAATAAACTTTGATCTAAGTAAGAAACGAAATTGCTTGGTAGGCTTAACTAAAGAAAGAACCTTGTACTTGGGTTGTTTCTGAGTGATGAACTTTTCATAAAAATAATCGTTTTCAGGTAGGTACTTTAAAGCCTGAGCCTTTGTTTAAAGTCTCTCAAACAGGAGTCCGAGAACTGGTTTCGTTACATTTTTATTTTTACAGTATTCACATATACATTATGGTAATAATAGTTTTCTAAGTAACTTTCCTCGACGGGATTTTTTCTTTCATATTTAACACATGCCTCTTTAAGTTATTTTTTCCGAATTTTATCGTTATGAGGATGCTGAACACATGATGAGAGATGAAATAGCAAACAAGGACAATTATAAAAATTAGTGCAAGAAACACAACCCAGGAATCTAGATGTACCTTGTGGAAACTTGAGTGTTTTCTCTATTTAAAAGAACAAAAAACAGCTTACCTTTAAAAACTGAAAATTCGAGAAGTTTGAGTCAGGTTTACCAGTTTAAGCACGTTATTCTTTAACATTTTACACCCACACACTCACTATAAAAACACACGGCCCGTGTACACGCGTATCCAGATCGCCATTTTACACGGTAGAGAAGTCATTGCCCTTTCACGTTCTTCCTCACAATTCTCTTGATGAGAATTTTTAATCTTTCATGACACAGTTAACTTTAAGGAAAGACTCCTTTCTTTTTATCTCTCTCTGTGTCGCTTCTCTGTTCGTAATAAAATCTGGCAGATGGATCGCTCACAAACTGCCAATCCAGACAATAGTGTATCTCGGAGCTAGCTTGGGATGCTTCCCATGGAGTTTTACTGCCAAAAGCCGCTGCTCAGAGTAAGTACTTAGTGAGCCTGGATCGGTCATTGACCCTGGTGATACAGAGTAGCGCACGTACAGTAGTAGGCAAAATAGAGCGTTCATCAGGAGAACCTTTGGATTAGAAAAAATACTGATAACAGTTAACAAGACCTTAAACTTGACATATTTAGCGCCAGAGCAAACCATAAATTCCACAAAAATTGCCATGGAAACAAACGTACTGTGAATAGTAATCGTTTGACCTACTAAGTACTAAATGTCAAGGTCATCTGATGTGATACAATAGTTTTTTTTGGGGGGGGCAGAGAACTTTACGACAGAATAGAAGCTAAGGAAAGGGGACAAGAGAGTTTAGGTTTTGTTTTTACAGTTCAGAACATATGACTAAGTTAAGAGCAGTTTTTACATTTACTTAAAAAATATATTACATAAAGTTCAGACTTTAACCTTTGCGCGAAAACTCGCTTTCTTGACAATTTGTAAAATAGAATTACAGAGACTGATCCTGTGTATAAACAATTTTGATTTCAAAGCAAATTTCACTTCATGTACACCTGGATCTAAACACCAAGCAATGATCCACATTTGATAAACACCTAGGTTCTATTAAATAGATGTAAACACGAAGCAGTGAACCATACTTCATTAACACCTAGTTTCTAGTAAATAGATCTAAACATGAACAATGATCTACACTTGAAAAATACCTAGTTTCTGTAAAATGGATCTAAACACCAAACAGTGAACCACACTCGATAAACACCTTGTTTCTAATGAATAGATTCATACCTCAAGAACCACACATGACAAATACCTAGTTTCTAATAGACACATCTGAAACTCAAGCAGTGAAACAGACTCGATAAACATCTGTCAAATATGTTTCAACAAAAAGAAATCAACTATACTTAATACATATCTGATAGATATGTCTAATGGTTAAGAAATGTGCTACGTTCAACAAACACCTGGAATCCTCGATTAGTTTATGTACTTCATTGCATGACAAAATTCCCATTGCCAGAAGTCCGGGATTTTTTTTTTCCTACTTAAATTATTTTTATGTAGGTACAGGCACCACGATCACTGCAGTAACATGGTTGTTAAACAAAGGTACATTTGACCTTTTGATTTCTACTTTTACCAACATAATGACAAATAAGTTCTCGAGGTTCTCTATTAAAATGTTCTCCTGAAATTATCGTTTAGTTTCTGTAAAACATTAAGCTATACGATGAGCCACCATGGGTATCGAAACCCGATGTTTAGCATCATAAGTCCACTGACTTAACGTTAGGTCACAGGAGATTCCTGAGATTAGGGGCAACGTAAAACAAAGTAAATTTAGTATTATGCTAGGAATATAATGTTTAGAAACATGTGTAAGTGAATATGAAGGTCAGACACATGTGGTATGTAAGTGAATACGAAGGTCAGAAACATGTGGTATGTAAGTGAATATGAAGGTCAGACACATGTGATATGTAAGTGAATATGAAGGTCAGAAACATGTGGTATGTAAGTGAATATGAAGGTCAGACACATGTGGTATGTAAGTGAATACGAAGGTCAGAAACATGTGGTATGTAAGTGAATATGAAGGTCAGAAACATGTGGTATGTAAGTGAATATGAAGGTCAGAAACATGTGGTATGTAAGTGAATATGAAGGTCAGACACAACATGTGGTATGTAAGTGAATACGAAGCCAGAAACATGTGGTATGTAAGTGAATATGAAGGCCAGAAACATGTGGTATGTAAGTGAATATGAAGGTCAGACACATGTGGTATGTAAGTGAATATGAAGGTCAGAAACATGTGGTATGTAAGTGAATATAAAAGTCAGAAACATGTGGTATGTAAGTGAATACGAAGGTCAGAAACCTGTGGTATGTAAGTGAATATGAAGGTCAGAAATATGTGGTATGTAAGTGAATATGAAGGTCACAATCATGTGGTATGTAAGTGAATATTAAGGTCAGAAACATGTGGTATGTAAGTGAATATGAAGGTGACAATCATGTGGTATGTAAGTGAATATGAAGGTCAGAATCATGTGGTATGTAAGTGAATATGAAGGTCAGAATCATGTGTAAGTGAATATGAAGGTCAGAATCATGTGGTATGTAAGTGAATATGAAGGTCAGAAACATGTGGTATGTAAGTGAATATGAAGGTCACAATCATGTGGTATGTAAGTGAATATGAAGGTCACAATCATGTGGTATGTAAGTGAATATGAAGGTCAGAAACATGTGGTATGTAAGTGGATATGAAGGTCAGAAATATGTGATGTGCAAGTGAATATGAAGACCTTAAAGATGTGATGTGTAAATTTATTTTTCGGTTAGATATTTAGCATACAAACAGAATCAGACATGTCAACTTCCACTCATATAAGATCACAGAAGAGAGTAGTTAGCTTCTAACTGATGAACTATGTCCAAACTCTACAGAACACAGTGAACTGAGGCATGTATTGTTTGCTCTTGATTTTTGTTTACAACGCACTTCTCTAGCACTTCATATAATCAAGAAAGTGATTGACTCAGCAGAGTGTCAAATAGAATGAGTCAATACAAAACGCGTTCTAGTATTATACGTGAAGGGTTGCTTGATCGCTGATCCTTCTTTAAGTTAACGTATATTAACTACAGTTGTGTCAAACGTTCCATCAAAAGAAAGAAATACTGCATGATAAAAGCACTCGTAGAAAATATGAGTGTCCTTTGTAGGATACTGTAGGAGAGTATATACACAGTATGTCACTTCCATAGGATACTGTAGGAAAGTATACACACAGTATGTCACTTCCATAGGATACTGTAGAGAAAAGTGTACACACAGTATGTCACTTCCATAGGATACTGTAGGAAAGTATACACACAGTATGTCACTTCTATTGGATACTGTAGGAAAGTATACACACAGCATGTCACTTCCATAGGATACTGAAGGAAAGTATACACACAGTATGTCACTTCCATAGGATACTGTTGGAAAGTATACACACAGTATGTCACTTCCATAGGATACTGTAGGAAAGTATACACACAGTATGTCACTTCCATAGGATACTGTAGGAAAGTATACACACAGCATGTCACTTCCATAAGATACTGAAGGAAAGTATACACACAGTATGTCACTTCCATAGGATACTGAAGGAAAGTATACACACAGTATGTCACTTCCATAGGATACTGAAGGAAAGTATACACACAGCATGTCACTTCCATAAGTCACTTCCATAGGATACTGAAGGAAAGTATACACACAGCATGTCACTTCCATAGGATACTGAAGGAAAGTATACACACAGCATGTCACTTCCATAGGATACTGTAGGAAAGTATACACACAGTATGTCACTTCCATAAAATACTATAGGACAGTGTACACACAATATATCACTTCCATAGGATACTGTAGGAAAGTGTACACACAGTATGTCACTTCTATTGGATACTGTAGGAAAGTATACACATAGTATGTCACTTCCATAAGATACTATAGAAAGTGTACACACAGCATGTCACTTCCATAAGATACTATAGAAAGTGTACACACAGTATATCACTTCCATAGGATACTGTAGGAAAGTGTACACACAGTATGTCACTTCTATTGGATACTGTAGGAAAGTATACACACAGTATGTCACTTCACAATAACTCAAGACTGGTAGAGACATCGGCTCCACATGTGTAATGTTCCATCACAAAGTTTGGTAGTAACTGGTTGTCTGACCTAAACATACTTTTGTTAACCGAATATGACAAAAAATAGCATTATTTATGTACATGCTAACAACTTCATGCGAAAACACAGAATTACATACACAATAATAACAAGACAAAGACACCAGCATTACCTACACACTAATTAATAAACAAATACACCAGCATTACCTACACAATAATCACTAGACAATGACACTAATACCTACACAATAATTAATAAACAAAAACACCAGCATTACCTACACAATAATCACTAGACACAGACTTGAACATTATGTACACAATAATCACTAGACAAAGACTTCAGGCTTAGCTTTGGTGCAGGATTATTATCAGACATGCTTAACATGAACATTACTCATGAAGAGATTTAGTTGACTAAATCATTAACTCATGCGAGCCCCGCGTAACGTTTCACGCTTACAACTCTTCGAACCAGTTTGTCTGTTTTGGAATTTCGCGCAAAGCTACACGAGGGCTATCTGCGCTAGTCGTCCCTAATTTAGCAGTGTAAGACTAGAGGGAAGGCAGCTAGTCATTACTACCCACCTTCGACTTCTGGGCTACTCTTTTACCAACGAATAGTGGGATTAATCGAAACATTATAACGCCCCCACGGCTGAAAGGCCGAGCATGTTTGGTGTGACAAGGATTTGAACCCGCGACCCTCAGATTACGAGTCAAACGCCTTAACCCACCTGCCCATGCCGGGCCAAATCCTTGGTTTATTGCTGTTATTTGCTGGTTCTTATGTCATTTAACTTCGTGGAATGAATCACTTTTAATAACTCAAACCACCTGGCTACCACGTTCCTCCTTTCTCACAAACAATGCCCATCCTTACGTCTAATTGCTCTTAGGGTCGTGGGACGACCAGTGCAATAGGCCAACACTTCTTATCATGATCCAAGTTTGTTTTTTTCCTTATATCTCGGGATCGAACCTAGTATATCTCGCACGCAAGCTGGTAAAGGTTTAATTCTCTAATAAGTGTACAAAGGCACTTTTATACTAGCACAAACAGTCGTTTATGAGTTGATAGTTAAAAACTGACCGTGATCTAGATAGAAAACAATAATTTAAGTATTGGCGACTTCTTAGCAGAAATTAGTGCTTGTTTAAATAAACATATAAATCATCAACAGTAATTGGACAAAACTCGAAAATCTTTATTTGTGTTTAATCGCTTGTAATCATTGGCTATCTATACATCGAGTCTGAAGGTCTTCACGTTTTTGGTTTCGCGCAGATAGACAGACAGACAGGCGACAAGTAACGCCGTATGCACACACACACACTACATCTCTAACAGGGTTAAACTTAATACGATCATTGTTATCGTTTTTTGTCGCACCCCCCCCCTCCCCTCCCCATGTAGCACGGCGGAAAGACTGTAGGCCTATAACAAACAAATATCATTTGTCCTATTTTATTGTGACGCCAATTTGTGTGTGTGTGTGTCCCCTTATCCCCAGGCTTTAGTTTTTTTAGAAATACCAATGCAATACGTTTATGGGAAATTGATAATACATACAAATTTACAAAGTCCAAATTTTCATGTTATGTTTTTTGTTCTTTTTATCCCGCGGTTCTTGCGAAGTTACTGTAGTTAATGTATGAACTCCGAAATGTGCTACGTCATCAGCAGTTCGAATATTTTGTTGAAATGGCGCCATTAACTGTTCTTTATATTTTATATTACGTAATTGTAACTGGATTGATGTGTCTGATTCATTCAAGTTTGTTTTTCATTAATTACACATCATGTTAAAATGTTAACTATAAAGTTACCGAATTTGCATTGTTGTTATTTTGAATTAAGCACAAAGCTATCTGTGCTCTACCCACCACGTGTATCGAAACCTGGTTTTTAGCCTTGTAAGTGAGCAGACATACCGCTGAGCCACTGGGGGGGATTACGTTGATCGATATCTCATTAGAATATTAAAAATGGATATCAGGTTTTAAATTATATACGACTGAAATAGGTGAAGGAAATTAGTTACGTTTAGTTGTTGTCGTGAGTAAAGTTACATAATTGTTGGTCAATCCCACTATTCCTTGGTAAAAGGGTAGCCCAAGAGTTGGCGGTGGGTGGTGATGACTAGCTGCCTTCCTCTAATCTTACACTGCTTAATTAGAGACGGCTAGCGCAGATAGCCCTCGTGTTGCTTTGCGCGAAATTCAAAAACAAACAAACAAACATGTAGGGTTACCGTGTTCTGCCTTCCGCGAGTATCAAAACTTGATTTTTTAATCTCGTAAAACTTACGGCTGAGCCACTGGTGGGGGAAGGGGCAGAATTTATCTAAGCCTGGCTTGGTTAAGACCAAAACTACACAATGGGCTATCCTAGCTCTGCCCGCAGACTTACCACTGAGTTTCCGGGGAGCGCAGTTTATCTACGGCTTCAGTGGATTTATTGTATAAATTTCAAACATAAACAATAGTGTTTTAATTAAATTTTTTAAACTGTTTATAAACAATTACAAACATAGAACAGAAGGACACAAGCCGTGAACACCGAAACAGGAAATGTGACGCGGTTTCCGTTCTAAAGATCTTTCTCGCCTCAAGTACTGTTATTTGATCTCTATAGCAACTTTCCACATGATCGTCCTAGGTGATAAAGCTCGGAATCTCGTCAATGTAGGCCTCTATTGGTGAAGGTGTGGCTAGGTCAAAAATAACACATTTAATAGTATTATACTATAAGTGTGTAACATCTCTGAATCGTATACAACTCAAAAAGTACCAATTTATGTTGCTTGTAAAAGTTCTTTATCTTTTCAAACATAAATCCAGTAGAAGTTCAAATGATTTCAACAAGTCTACACAAGGCATTTGCTCAGTATAAATCAGTTTTTATTGTAAATACTATCCCAATTAAAAATGAATCTGTCTTATATGTAACAAGAAAAAGTTACGTATACTTGCATTTGGATACAAGTTATAGCTGTTTGACGACATACAGTGATTGTGTTGCTGTTGAAAATGTGTTTTTTTATAGATTTTATTTAAAATGTGGCCTATATTAAACCTCCAGTATCAATGACCTTCTTCGAACATATTTGAAGTTAAGTACAAAGTTACAAAACGGGTGCTCTGTCTGCCACAGATATCGAAACCCGGTTTCTAGCGTTATAAGTCCGCAGACCTACCGCTCTACCACTAGCGTTTAAGACAATTTGATTTAGTTTGGGTTTGAATTTCGCGCAAAGTTAGCCGTCCTTAATTTTGCAGTATAAGACTAGAGGGAAGGCAGCTAGTCATCACCACCCACCGCCAATTCTTGGGCTACTCTTTTACCAACGAATAGTGGGATTGACTGTCACATTATAACACACCCACGACTGAAAGGACGACCATGTTTGGTGTGACGGAGATTCGAACCCGCGACCCTCAGATTACGAGTCGAGTGCCTTATTCATCTGGCCATGCTGGGCCTCGTTAGATGGTTTCAGAGAGATTAACCGTTTAAGACAAGCTTTATTGTAATTATGTTTCTCAAATGTCTGCTATACACTTAAAATTTTTGGAATTTTGCTTCAGATAAAAAATATATTTCAGGCCGTACTTACTTAATACCTTTTTTATATACATTCCCTTACATAGCTGTTGTCTGAAATGTTCTTTTTGTAAGTCATGGCCAGGTGGTTAGGGCCATGGGGCGTTATAATGTGACAGTCAATCACACTATTCGTTGGTAAAAGAGTAGCCCAAGAGTTGGTGGTGATGACTAGCTGTCCTTCCCTCTTGTCTTACACTGCTAAATTAGGGACGGCTAGCGCAGACAGCCCTCGTGTAGCTTTGCACGAAATTGAAAAACAAACAAACAAGCAAAATCATAAATCATACATATACTAGAAAGGGGTTTCGTCTTTACCCTTCGTAGCAAACCTTTATAATATCTTTATTATGAGAAACGAATATTTACATCTAAAAGCATCCTACTCCTTGCTGATACGAATTTCATGATGAAGGTTGCTTGAAGTCCCTCAATAGTTAGCGAGAAATGATTTAGTTATTAGCGTCCATGTTTCAAAATATGAGCGATTTAATCCTTCAATGATTTCGGATTTTATTTGTATATATTAACAGAAAATTCTTCAGTAAGTGACACTAAATAACTGTTAACGTACAGGCATTTTTTACCCGCTGTGTTTAGCAAAATGAGAACTATAAAGTCCTCCAAAATACTAAAACATGTATGTAGGTTAAAAGTAGAACATTGGTGAAAGAAGTGGGTAAGATTCTTTCAACCTATTTAACTATCATTTTGAGACGCTCCCCTTTCCTGTAAAAAAAAAAAAAAAAAGATTGCTTTATGTGCAATGGAAAACACTATATAACAATGGAAAACACTATATAACAATGGAAAACACTATATAACAATGGAAAACACTATATAAAATGGCAGTGATCTTTTCTAGTAGCAGGTCAGATGATACCTTGGGGTACATCTCCCCTTTCTTGCCGATTGGAATGACCAACATTAATGTAAGTAGTGCGATTTACTTCAACACACTTTTGCCAACGTGTAACGATGCTATTTGTGCCCCTGCTGTAGAAATCAGAGTATTCATGGTCAATGAACTCCCTGAAAGCTTCTTCTGCAGCTGCGTGATTTTGAAAGCGTTTATTGTTTAAAAACTTGTCAAAGTTCTTGAAAAAAAAAATGAAAATCTGGGGAGATAAGATGGATAAGGCAGAACCTCGATTCCTGATTCGTTCAATTTTTGGAGCATCAACCTTGACAGGTCTTATGACGCCGATTTTGTTGATCTTCAGTCAACTCATGCGGAACTCACTTATTCAACTTTTTTTTACTTTCCAATTGTACGGAGGTAATTGGCAATGCTTGGTTTGTTTGTGTATAGCTTTTCTACAAACTCACGTACTGTTGTGCGATTATCTGTCTCAACTGCTTCCCTCAATGTCTTTTCACCTAAGGATGGCTTCCTACCACGACCTTCATGGTCTTCAAGACTCTCATCTCCATGTCGAAACATTTGGAACGAACGCTGAACTGTACTTTCAGTAACAGATCCATGGTAGAATGTCTAGTTGATGTTTCGTGTAGTTTCGGTAGAGTTTCGTACAAGTTTGAAGTCGTAGAGTGAAAACCGCAGACAATTAAGACGCCTTATAAGCGACGAATGTTGAATTCAACCAACCAACGATAAATTACTCAACATTCAACTTCTAAATGTCATCGTGAGAATTCCGACGTTTATTTCTGAACAACCTAATAATATATCGGAAAGGGAAGTAAGACATTTCCAATCTAGAATAGCCAATCCAATATATTATCAGTTATAATTCGCTGCTATATAAATGAATTATATGTAACTATTGATCACATGACTCCACGCATAAACACATTGGTGGATGGCATAATTATCAGTGATCAAAGCACGACTTAAAGTTTACGTTTTTGAACAACTTTGATCTAAGAGAAATACTTTTAATATTTGATCTACGGTAAGCACTTTTGATATTTTACGACAAAGTGTATACTTTGGAGAATTTCACTTTTTTAATTTCAAAAGTGTTTAATCATAGGCGCTAGAATATGCTGTAAAATGAAACAGTTTAGTTTTACTGATTTATATAATGCATGATTGCTTTACGACGAGTGCCTTAGGTAAGTATGTGCATTTTCGTATAGCGAAGCCACATCGGGCTGTCTACTGAGTCCACCGAAGGAATCGAAGACTTAAGTAAGACAGCTTCAAATAAAAAGGGTTGTCTTGTTTGTTTGTTTGTAAGACTAGAGGAAAGGCAGCTAGTCATCACCATCACCGCCAACTCTTGGGATACTCTTTTATCAACGAATAGTGGGATTGACCGGGACATTACGACGACCCCACGGCTGAAAGGGCGAACATGTTTGGCGTGACTGGGATTCGAACCCGCTACCCTCAGTTTACGAAACGAACGCCTTAACCAATATGGCCATGCCGGGCCGGGGATCGTCTTACACTACATTAGTCTCATGCAAATATTTAAATTCAAGGTTATTTCCTCCCCTGATCAAGATAATACGTAAGTAGAAAGGTCTTCCTGGACCCTATTAATAAAGTTTAAGTGGAAGTTTAATTGATATTTAAAGTACACTTTTTATGAGGTAGTTTTAACCCTAGCCGAAGGCTAAATTTATGCAAAAGTTTAGACAAAGCAGCCCACAAATAAAAAAAACAACAATCTATTTCAGTATCTAAAAGAACGTATCTGCGCAATATATGTATTAACTCGAGAAACTCGAATCGTAATCTGAGGGTCACGGGTTCGAATCCCCGTTACACAAAACATTCTCGTTTTTTCAGTCGTGGGGCGTTATAATGTGCGATCAATCCCACTATTCGTTGATAAAAGAGTAGCCCGAGGGTTGGCGGTGGGTGTTGATGATAACTAGCTGCCTCCCTCTAGTCTTACACTGCTAAATTAGGGACGGCTAGCGCAGATAGCTCTCGTGTAGCTTTGCGCGAAATTAAAAAAACTAAACAAAAACAAAGCATTATTATCTGTTTTAGTATTTTTTAATCAGGAGACCTCGACTATCTGTGAAAGTGGCATTGCATAATTATATAAATATATATACACTGAACGTGTGTACTATCTCAGTGAAATGATCATGTTTACATTTTTAACGTAACGGAAATATTACGTACGATTGAAATGAGAATGTTGTGGCTGACGTGCAGTGTTACCAGGAAAGATCGATTCCGCAACACGCACATCCGAGAAAGCGTAGGTGTGACAGTCATAATAGAAGAAATACAAGAAAATCACCTCATATGGTATAAACATATCATACGAAGACCCGAGTATGTCGGTAACGTTGTCAGATCAATGGAAACTGAAGGAAAAAAGATGAAAAGAGCAACTTTAAAAAAAATTACAGAGGGCGTAGAAATGTGCTATTTTGAAGAGGAAGACGCCATAATGGTTAAGAACAAACTGGAGCAGAGGACTTGTGAAACAGAAACCACAATAAAATCGGACAAACTCCAAGATGGCGATAATTACTATAATGGAAATTTGGAAGGTACAGTGATACCCAGAGGTAAAAGCTGGTAGCGTCTTATCCCTAATTAGGAAGAAACCCAACCAAGGATGGGTCTCTCACTGATTGTTTGTTTTGTAGAGCAAAGTCGCATTTGGTTATCTGTTGTGCCTAACACGAGGGGTGTGTGGGAGTGGAAGTGGAATCGAACCTCGAATTTTACTGTTGTAAGCTCGTAAAGGCGATGCCGGGCCTTTTCGCCTGTAGCTAATAACATTAAAGTGTAAACTTGATAATACCACGTTTCTTCGCTCACTTTACTATTAACTAGAAAAGTCGAAACGGCTGTTGAAACATTTGTCTCCTGTAGTGACATACCATTACTGCAGGAGACAAATGTGAATTTAACTAAGTATGTGGAATGGACGTCGAGAGAATGCAGTGAGCTTAAGCACTCTCAGATTTCTACGATATGCAACAACAAAACTGAAATACGAAACATTTATGACCATTACTTTACGGTAATGAAACTGGATCAAACCTCTATCCCATCAGCGCGCCCCCTAGTGGCGCAGTCTGCGGACTTATACTTCTGGAAGCCGGGTTTCGATACCCGTGGTGAGTGTTGCTTTGCGCTTAACAACAAATACCAACATCTATCAGCCACCAGCTCGACCAATGATACAGAGGGTTATTCTAATAACCTTTATGTCTTAAAGCGATTTTTTTTCTTCATTCCACTAAGCCTAACGATCATTTTATCACTTGTTTTATGTTCATTCAAGTGTACTTGCACAGTTTGGAACATAAACCACATTCCTGGTTATACCACACAGCAAGGCTAAGGAAACGCGAGTGCTAAATTTAGACAGCTTTAAATCGTTTTTTCGTCCAGAAAGAGTTAAGAAGTGTATGAAACCAAAACCTAAACTTCAAAGACAAAAACAATGTTATTCCATTGTACTCTAAATGGAAAAATATTTTGAGTTTATTTGTTTTGGAGAATGTTGTGTGTTTCGCTGTGTTTCAGGAAATATTGTGGATTTCTCCGTGTTTTGGAAAATAATTTAGGTTTCTCCGTGTTTCGGAGAATAGTGTGTGTGAGCGTGTGTGTGTTTTCTTATAGCAAAGCCACATCTGGCTAACTGCTAAGACCACCGAGGGTAAATCGAACCCCATAGTTTTTGCGTTGTAAGTCCGTAGAATTATCGCTGTACCAAGGGGTGAGCTCTTCTGTGAGAATACTACGGGTTTCTCTATGTTTTACAAAATATTATGTGGTTCGATACGTGACTATCGTATTAATATACTGTAAGTTTGTTGTTGTGTGTTTGTTTTTTCTTATAGCAAAGCCACATCAAACTACCTGCTGTGTCCACCGAGGGGAACCAAACCCCTGATTTTAGCGTTGTAAGTCCCGTAGACTTTTCTGTTGTGGCTTTTTACTACAAGCTGTTGAAATAACGATGACAACAGTTTTCGATTCTTCTGATATTCTCAAACAAACCGTATCACTAACAACGACCCAATGACTGTAATACTTGGAGTTTTTACTTAATTCGTTCTAGTCTAAACTCCAGGAATGGCTATGAGACAAGGCTAATTAACTAAGTATGTCAGACACACGAGTAACTGATAATAAAATATATATAATATTTTGAGTATATCGTATTTCCAACTGCTGTAAAACGTGTTTAAACCAAAATAAGTAGAAATTCTTACTGAATCTTGATATTTCTACGTTTTTTATCCGAATGTTTTTTTTATGTTCGACGTAATTATCTTTTAATGACCTGGGCCCGGCATGGCCAAGCGTGTTAAGGCGTTCGACTCGTAATCCGAGGGTCGCGGGTTCGAATCCCGGCCGCACCAAACATGTTCGCCCTTTCAGCCGTGGGGGCGTTATAATGTGACGGTCAATCCCACTATTCGTTGGTAAAAGAGTAGCCCAAGAGTTGGCGGTGGATGGTGATGATTAGCTGCCTTCCCTTTAGTCTTACACTACTAAATTAGGGACGGCTAGCGCAGATAGCCCTTTAGTAGCTTTGCGAGAAATTCAAAACGAACAAATTTAATGACCTAGCGGTAGGAACGTTCAACATAACTACTGAATTATGGCCTAATAAACATATCATGTTCAACATAATGTTGACTACTGTATTAGAAGACATGTTCAACATAACTGTGAGCTAATATAGTAAAACAGGACATGTTTAACATGATTATGAGATAGTGTTGTAACACAGTTCACGATCAACATGCCTGCTAAGACTTATTGACTACTGTATTGGACGACAAGTTTAGTATTAATGTCGACCAATATCGTAATACGGTGCACATTGTACTCGCAAGGTTCAATATTACTGTGGACAACTTTCGTAATACAGTGCATGTTTAACATAACTATGCACTTTAAACCGTAGAAGAGAAACTTGTTCAACATGTCCCTTCACGGACACAGTCTCTGCTGTTACAAAACCTTTGATTTATAAGCCAATATAAGATGAGAAATTGCATTACACTGGTTCGCTTTATTGCAAGTGTAACAATCCGAATAAAATATCACTCCGGATTTCAAAACAGGATATATTTTTCAGAAATATGAGCTGTTTGTTTTTGAATTTCGCACAAAGCTACTCAAGAGCTATCTGTGCTAGCCATCCATAATTTAGCAGTATAAGACTAGAGGGAAGGCAGCTAGTCATCACCATCCACCGCCAACACTTGAGCTACCCTTTTACCAACGAAGAGTGGGATTGACCGTCACATTATAATGCCCCCACGGCTGTAAGCGTGCGCATGTTTGGTGCGACAGGGATTCGAACCCGCAACCCTCAGATTACAAGTCGAACGCCTTAACCCACTTAACCATGCCGGGTCGAAATATGGGCTGAGTGACATAAAACTGAATTTTTTTTTTTTCACGTATTCACAATCCGAAGTTAAAACACACAAAACATTTCTTAACGTATTGTTTTTGCAAATGTGATTACTGGGCATACGTTTGTTTAAGCACAAAAATATACAATGGGCTATCTGTACTGTGCCCACTACGGGTATCGAAACCAGATTTTTAGCGTCACAAACCTTCAGGTTACTAAACAAGTAGATTACTACAAAAGTTGATCATCAAATAGACCCACATAAAGGATGAGAAAAATTGCGTAGAAAGAAAATTTTGGGGTTTAAGCTGAGTTTCAGTAAAAGTGTTAAAAACAATGTTGTTTTTGTTTTTATACATAAAGTTAAACCAGATTTTAGCTTCTCAAACGTGAAGTGAGGCATGTCTGGAACGAAAGACTTTCCCATCGAAGCTTTTCAGCTGGCTTAAGTGCTAAGTGCATGTTAAGTACCGTTAAGATTATCGGTTGCATCCACTTAATGCTAAGTATATGTTAAAGTACAATTCAAGTTACTATTGCATCTACTTAATGCTAAATGCTAAGTATACGTTAAGTACAGTTAAAGTTACTATTACATCCACTTAATGCTAAATGCTAAGTATATGTTAAAGTACAGTTAAAGTTACTATTACATCCACTTAATGCTAAATGCTAAGTATATGTTAAAGTACAGTTAAAGTTACTATTACAACCACTTAATGCTAAATGCTAAGTATATGTCAAGTACAGTTAAGGTTACTGGTTGTATCTACTTACTGCTAAAAGATAAGTGTATGTCAACTACAGTTAAGGTTACTGGTTGTATCTACTTACTGCTAAAAGATAAGTGTATGTTAAGTACAGTTAAGGTTACTGGTTGTATCTACTTACTGCTAAAAGATAAGTGTATGTTAAGTACAGTTAAGGTTACTGGTTGTATCTACTTACTGCTAAAAGATAAGTGTATGTTAAGTACAGTTAAGGTTACTGGTTGTATCTACTTACTGCTAAAAGATAAGTGTATGTTAAGTACAGTTAAGGTTACTGGTTGTATCTACTTACTGCTAAAAGATAAGTGTATGTTAAGTACAGTTAAGGTTACTGGTTGTATCTACTTACTGCTAAAAGATAAGTGTATGTTAAGTACAGTTAAGGTTACTGGTTGTATCTACTTACTGCTAAAAGATAAGTGTATGTCAAGTACAGTTAAGGTTACTGGTTGTATCTACTTACTGCTAATGTTAAGTATATGTTTAGTTTCCGTAACGTTACTCATGCATTTGCTTAATGTTTATTTTTGTGTGATGCAAAATGTTTTAAAATTTCATTGAGCACTTAGAAAGTATCGATCGTTGAATCTCATGAAAGAAATCCACAGAAAGCCAGTGAATATGGAACAAAATAAAGTGAGAGACCGTTTACTGCTTTAGGAAACTTTAATCCGTTTCGCGTTCAGTCTATAAGCTACATAAAAAACAATGTTCATTCCACGAGAAAACCATGAAATGGTGCTAGTGCACAAACCCTATGTTAGAATTCAATCAGTGAAAGGAGAACGTGTGTTAGGAATTTCGCGCAAAGCTACACGAGAGCTATCCGCGATAGTCGTTCCTAATTTAGCAGTGTAAGACTAGAGGGATGGCAGCTAGTCAGTCATCACCACCCACAGCCAACTCTTGAGCTACTCTTTTACTAACAAATAATGGAATTGACCGTCACATTATAACGTCCTTACGGCTGGGAGGGCCAGCATGTTTGGTGTGACGTGGATTCGAACCCATAACTCTCAGATTACGAGTCTAGCGCTTTAGACCCGCACGAGAGAGAATTTTTTTTAAATGTGAAAATTTTTGACATTCAGTAAGAAATGCTCCCCCCCCCCCTGTCGCACCAAACATGCTCGCTCTTTTAACCGTAAGGGCGTTATACAATTACGGTCAATCGTACTATTCTTTGGTAAAATAGTAGCCCAAGAGCTGACGGTGGGTGGTGATGACTAGCTGCTTTACCTCTAGTCTTACAATGCTAAATTAGTGACGACTAGGGCGGATAACGCTCGTGTAGGTTTGCGCGAAATTTAAAAACCAAAAACCATACAAACGAAAATTCTAGCATTGTTAGGACTTATTTTATGGTTCCAGTGTGAGAAAATATATAGACTTTCCCTCGTAAAGCTTCTTATCCACTGAGAGGGCGCCAAGCTCCCGCCTAAATGTTGTGGTTGTCTTAGGTAACAATAATAATACAGCGATACTCTTCTTTTTGTTAAATTACGAATATTTCGTGTAATAAACATTTCATAAATTTTCACAGGCGTTCAAGTTATACTCAACCAATCTTCGCCTTCTTCGCATAAGACCTAATTCCGCGCAACCTAAACGAATATTTGGAAAATTAACTGAATTTAGGTTAATCTGCGGCGGAAGTGACGTCAGTGCAACACATTCATTCTGAAGATGGACCGCGCAAGTAACATAAATTGTTGAAAGATTAACATGAGTTATGCAGTGTAAAACCACACATTAAATGCCCGCCAAAGTATGATTATATGAGTATATTAAATAATGAATTTACCTTTTTTATCTGATTTTGGTTCTTTCGAAGAACAATTTGTACTTCATGGACGAAGGTATCATACACAGCTGAAAGTTGTCGCATATGATTGTTATTAAAAAGTAAAGCTGTTCAACCACGTGCTATTTTCTAGGCTAGAAGGTAATTGTTTTTACCCTGTAAAATAGTTGTTTGTTAGATATGACCACCTGCCTATTACAATGTTGTTGTTTTTTTCTTCCAGTGCCCTTACCTAACAGGTGTTCCACGTTCTTCACACAGAACGTTTCCAGTCCTTTGTAATATCCAGAACCAGTCCGTCTGTCCTTATTCCGTAATCGTTGCTAGATGACTTCTGAATACGAAACGGTAGAACCAAGCCCGCGACCCTAAAGCGGAAAATGCTGCCATGTTATATAACTGTTGTACGGAAGTCTACACAGGGTGATCCAGAGGGAGCTAAAACCAACGACTAAAAACTGAATAGAATGAAATACGTACACACACACACACACACACACAAGAAGTAAACACGTAACTGATGTTCATCAGATTGGGTTGTCTATTTAAGGCATTGTTTTTGTAAAGGAGTTTGTGCAATTTCCTTTTAAATTAGTGGATTTCAATAATGAATAAATGAAAACTTGAGACCAAAAGAAATTACTTCTCTGCATATTTCTCCGCGTCGAAAAAAATGTTTTAGTCTAAATTTTTCAGTATTAGGCTTACGTATTTTGAGAATCATATTGAAAAACAACAACTACAATTGTATGTGTCGATTAACTCGAGAAAACGAAACGTTGTATAAAAATGACATTTTGGATACTTTCTGTTTTTATTTACAGGGATTTTATATTTATAAGAATGACATTTTGGATACTTTCTGTTTTTATTTACAGGGATTTTATTTTTATAAGAATGACATTTTGGATACTTTCTGTTTTTATTTACAGGGATTTTATTTTTCTACCCATGGGGAAGGATTTTAGTTGCAATACCGAATTTGATTTTTCTAGTCTGTTTAAATCCACCGTAAATTCCGTTAAATTCCGTAAATCGTTAAAACTGGAAATGGAAAATAAAACTACTAAATATGTATAGTTTTCTTAAATGTTTATTTTAACCAATAGAGAAAAAAAACTACAGATGTAGATACACAAGTATTGATGCTTGATTATAACGCTAGGAGTCGGAGTTCGATTCTCGCGTTAGTCACATGGCACAGTTAGCCCATTGTGCAGCTTTGCGTTAAAGGAAAAAAAAAAAACACGTTTTGTTCTGTATTTCCTGTAAAACTTGTGTACCTTATTTGTGTTGATGGGTTGCTTATGAAAAAAATGTAAAAAAAAAACGCAGTGACCCTTCGTGACCTCTGCCTCGTAAAAGGAAAACATTATGTCATCACCAGTACTGCTGTGTATGTTAGATACACTAATGTGAAATATATACTGTAGTCTGGTATCTGTTTGCAAGGTACACACGCTGGTTTTGGTTTGTTTCGAATTAGTACAAAGCTGCACAATGGGCTATCTGTGCTCTGCCCACCACGAGTGTCTAAACCCAGTTTCTAGCGTTGAGAATCTTCAGACACAGTGCTGTGCCACTGGGGAGCACACGTGCTGGTATTCTTTAATTGTATCATTACTACTATAAACACCACCCACAAAGACCCTACTAGAACGAAGCAGTCAAACTAATAATAACATCATAAGATTGCTATTTGTCACTCTTTCTGTGCATATTAGAAGCCCACAAATTAAACACTGAATTTGATAAGCATTTCTGGAATCAATTGGTCGAAATTACGTTACGCAGTCATGTTATGGCAACTTTTAATACAAATGCTCGTGAAGTTCCCCTTCTACAAATTCTGACTAGTGTTAGCCTAGTTTTGTCTTATACTGGCCTACTTCAGTAAGTATTAGAACCTTCGGTTTATATTCAGGTAATTAATGGGACCTTTATTTCTACGTGGTTCCTACGCATCTATTCTGACTCTGTGATTAGACCGCTTTCTCGAATAACACTTTCATCTTATTTTAGTGCACTTCAGTTAGAGATAAAAAGACTCACTTCCGACTTGGCTCCTGTTTTGATAAAGGAACCATTTACAACTGATTCACTTCATATCTGTCTACTGTATTATATATAAATAGACCATTTACAACTAATTCACTTCTGGTTTGTCTACTCTGTTCATAAAAAAAAACATTTACAACTGATTCACTTCTGATTTGTCTACTCTGTTCATAAAGAAACCATTTGAAACTGATTCACTTTTGGTTTGTCTATTGTGTTCATAAAGAGACCATGTACAACTGATTCACTTCTGGTTTGTCTACTCTGTTCATAAAGAGACCATGTACAACTGATTCACTTCTGATTTGTCTATTGTGTTCATAAAGAGACCATGTACAACTGATTCACTTCTGGTTTGTCTACTCTGTTCATAAAGAAACCATTTACAACTGATTTTTTACTCTGTTCATAAAGAGACCATGTGCAACTAATTCACTTCTGGTTTGTCTATTGTGTTCATAAAGAAACCATTTACAACTGATTTTTTACTCTGTTCATAAAGAGACCATGTACAACTGATTCACTTCTGGTTTGTCTATTGTGTTCATAAAGAAACCATTTACAACTGATTTTTCTAATCTGTTGATAAATAGACCATTTACAACTGATTCATCTTCGACTAGTCTAGTGTGGTTAATAAAGAAAGTACTTTCGACAGATTCTCTTCAGTTGATACATATTTTTACCCCATCGGAACCCCTTTAGTTAATAGGATTTTCGCCTTGTCTAATTCACTTCATTTAATACAGAATTACCCTCACCTAATTCTCTTCAGTTATTATAAATTTTTCGCAACTTCCGTTTGTTTGTTTTTGAATTTCGCGCAAGGCTACACGAGGGCTATCTGTGCTAGCCGTCCCTAATTTAGCAATGTAAGATAAGAGGGAAGGCAGCTAGTCATCACCACCCACCGCCAACTCTTGGGCTACTCTTTTACCAACGAATAGTGGGATTGACCGTCACATTATAACGCCCCCCACGGCTGAAAAGGTGAGCATGTTTGGTCGGACGGGGATGCAAACCCGCGACTCTCAGATTACGAATCGCACGCATTAACCCACCTGGCCATGCCGGGCCCTCTTCTGGGTTAACACCGTTTTTTGTTTAGGAAGTTAGCTAAATTAAATACGAAGATATAAGTTATCCAAATGTATCAGTTAAGATACATATAAGGGAAGTGGTATTAATAGTGAATAATCGTGGATCAGAAGCCCGAGACGTTTCTTCTGTATTTTGTACAGCATACTACTAGAAATGTTTCTGAAAAATGTTTATATATATATATATGTTTTCAACACGTTCTGTTACAGATAGACACTGTGTGACCGTCATGTTGCTTTCATTCTGTTAACAAGACATTTTAAAATAATATTCCACTTGACACAACGGAAAGCATAACTTATTTCCTTTCCATCTTGATAATTGAACATTAAAAAAAAAAACACGTCATAAAACACGAACATTTATATATTGTTAGACATATGTAGGAAAGCAACAATCGAATATTTTAATATTGTTGCGTACAGGAAGGCAACAGTACGAATAATGTTGGAGTGAGGTCGTTAGCCCTAACCACATCTTGTACATCGTGCTGACCTATTTGGGCCGTTGCCAACCAGAAACCGGGTAAAAAAAAAAAAAAAGGAAAGGGTTTGATTTCACTACCGACTGGTAAGCCAACAACAATATTGCGTCATAGCTTTCGTACGTATGTGTTTGTAGACCCTCCTTGCGGCTGCCCGACTTTCTTCGTAGCAATAACCAGACGCCCCATAGGCATTTGCCAACATGTATTAACGTATCAATTTTTTTTTTTTAAATATTCTGTTTTTCAAATTAAGCCAATCACAGATCACTTTAAGAATTCCAACCAATCACAGATTGTTTTCCAAAGCAGACGCCCTGGAGCGACTTTATCATCCAATGCAGCATAAAATGCGTAAACAATGCATATATTAAGAGATAATAACCGATTTATCTTAACTTGAAACGCTCTATACGTCTTACAGTTAATCTGGAGCAAATACGTTTTCCTTGATTATAAGACTTTTAACTACATTAATAAGACGTAGTACTTACTGCCACGATAATTTGGGCTTTTCGGAATTCACGTCCTGTTTTGTACGTCAAGACCACCATGGAAAACACACACTTACGTAACTCAAGGTTATAAATAATATGAAAACAGATACGATGTATTCAGAACAATTTAGTATCCGCTCATTTGTTGAGTCCAAGATCGAACTAACTTCTCTTTTGTGTTTTGTTTCTTTAGTAAAACTAACAATTTATTTCAAGACAACTGCACCGAACCAAAACACATAAGCTAATCAGACAGTATGATAACACGAGTATGTATCGTAACGAATATAAAAATAATACATAACTGTAATGGTATAAATCCTAAAGAGTACCCTAAAATCATAAGACACAAAAATACACAAATACACAAAATATGGGAACACTAAAGACATAAGTTATAAGACAGCACTCTAAAACCATTATATACAAAGTAAATGCACAAATTTGAACACCGAATGAGAACACAAAATTCGTAAGTTATAAGATAAATACACAAATATACACAACATATAAGAACATTAAACTCGCATGTTATAAAAAAAATATACACAACATATAAGAACATTAAACTCACATGTTATAAAAAAAATATACACAACAAAGGAGACAAATACACTGACATACCAAAATGGTATAACAAAAATATACCAGTAGATATTGTTTCAGGTTGAAAGATACAGTGGTTACATAATTTATAAGCTTATAAATATACAAGTTTAAATGATGAATAGCAATATAAAGTACACATATACAAGTTTAGATAATGAATAAAAATATAAGGTATAGCTACACAAGTTTAGATAATTAATCACAATATAAAGTACACATACACAAGTTTAAATGATGAATAACAATATAAGGTACACATATACAAGTTCCAATGTTGAATGACAATATAAGGTAGATATATACAAGTTTAGATAATAAGAAATATGAAGTCCAGATATACAAGTTTAAACAATGAGAAATATAAAGTCCAGATATACAAGTTTAGCTTATGCCAGTACAAGGTACACAGATACAAGTTGAGCTAATGACAATATATAGCACAGATATTCAAGCTGGTCTGGGGTCTGGTTAAATTACAGTGTAATATATATACAAGCTAGTGTTTTTAATTTTAATACATTTTGTACGGCATGTAATTTGTATGCACGGTTTACATACTGTGCAATAATAAGCACTTAAGACGTAGCCGTGTCTAACAGTAGAGCCAATATTGTAATTGTTTTTGAAGTTTGGCGCCACTTTCTTTACGTTAAGTTTCTCACTTGTGTTTGATCCACCTTATTGGACCTACTGGTGCCTGTGTTCTATAGATTGGTGCCAAGGTCATAGTGGTTTCCGAGTGGGCGTACCGAATTGTTTGTTGGTCGTGATGAAACTTTGTTTCCACTCAGACAGTACATTGCGACGTTAACACAGGTATTTCATATTACCTGTTCCTCAGCCGAACGTAATATGACTTATCTGCTACGATAAACGCTACCTAGCGACTAGGGCTGGAAACCACTTCGATGAAAAATCTTTAGAAAGCTCAGAGAGACGTCATTATTTTGGATAAACCCTTTATCTGCAACCAACGCATTGCTCGAAACATATTGAGATGGTTTCGAAAGTTATTATAAATGCTTATTTCCATTGAGTAATTATATTCCGAAAACATGTTCAGCATTCATTATCACGGTGCTATAATTTGCGGATTAAACATTTTTTTTTAAATGCTCTATTTTAAAATGCAGTAAATGGACTAACCAGATACGTATCAAAGAAATACAATACTCCGTTATCAAAAAGAGAAAATAACCTGAGATAGTAACATGATCATGAAATCGGTTCGGACCTATGTCATCCGGGATTAACTGCTTGTTCGTTTCTAATGTAAAGCTACGCACAATGGGCCATGTGCGCTAATGAATCGAACCTTGGATCTGATAGATTTCACTTCATAGACTTACAGCTAATTCGCCAATGTACTCTGAGACATGTACATATGATCTGATATATATCATCAGAGAGAGTGTCACGTACACACAATATAACTTATATAATTCGGTATGTGGCATGTACACACAGTACGACCTGTGTCATCTAAAATGGCCCGGCATGGCCTAGCGCGTAAGGCGTGCGACTCGTAATCCGAGGGTCGCGGGTTCGCGCCCCCGTCGCGCTAAACATGCTCGCCCTCCCAGCCGTGGGGGTGTATAATGTGACGGTCAATCCCACTATTCGTTGGTAAAAGAGTAGCCCAAGAGTTGGCGGTGGGTGGTGATGACTAGCTGCCTTCCCTCTAGTCTTACACTGCTAAATTAGGGACGGCTAGCACAGATAGCCCTCGAGTAGCTTTGTGCGAAATTCCAAAACAAACAAACAAGTCATCTAAAATAGTGACACTTAATACACAATATGTCCTATATCATCTGAGAGAGTGACGCGTATACACAGTTCAACCTATATCATCTGGGACTGTGACACGCACACAAAATATGACCGATATCATCTGATACAGTGAAATATTGGGTTGAGGAATAATTCGTGAGCGTTTTTTCAAGTTAAACAAATATATTCATAAATGAAACGCTTTCGCAAAATATTTCATGTCATTTGGTAGATAATTTTTTGCTCTAATAGATGGTGTGTTTGATTTTCATATGTCTTTAATTTTTGCTTTCATTTTCAGCTCATTAAATGGAATGTCAAGTGGACAAAATCGAGCATTTTCGACACCATCTGCTTTTCGCATTTAATTTCTTGCAATTTCGTTTACAACAATGCATACTATATACCTAGGTATTACATGAAATAAAGTATCATAATAAATGTTTTGGGTGTAATGTGTTCATGCATTGAAGTATTGTATAGTCTTGCATGTAATGCTTGAATGAAATTATTTAAAAACGCTCACGATTATTCCTCAACCTAATAATATACGCACAGTACGACCCACGTCTTTTGATACAGTGATATGTACGCACAAAATGTCGTATTTCATCTGATACAGCGACATGTACACACAATATGACCTATGTCATCTGAGATAGTGACATGTTCACAAAACAGAGCTATATCTTTAAAACATATCTGAGATTTTTCAGATGAAGAACGCCTGTGATAATTCACGTGAATCTAAAGTTGTATCAGGGTACACATTATTGAAACAAACAAACAAACAAAGACAACACCAATAGTTCATCAGTATGACAGGCCTGGCATAGCCAAGCGCGTAAGGCGTGCGACTCGTAATCCGAGGGTCGCGGGTTCGCGCCCGCGTCGCGCTAAACATGCTCGCCCTCCCAGCCGTGGGGGCGTATAATGTTACGGTTAATCCCACTATTCGTTGGTAAAAGAGTAGCCCAAGAGTTGGCGGTGGGTGGTGATGACTAGCTGCCTTCCCTCTAGTCTTACACTGCTAAATTAGGGACGGCTAGCACAGATAGCCCTTGAGTAGCTTTGTGCGAAATTCCAAAAAACAAACAAACAAAACAAACATCAATATGAAATGGCTGAGTGTAGTATAACAATTAAAACTATAGACAACTTATAAGCACTAAACAAAAGTGTCGAAACCACAAGAAAGGAAAACCAGATCTACAGGAGTTTAATTTTTAAAAAAATCAAATTAAAATATATAAAAATTTCTGTTACGTCTATGCTCGTATTCTCGCTGCTCATATGTCTTGCACATTGAATACACATGTTCGACTGTATCGACTATGTAATTTACACTAGAACAACATGAAATAAAACCTATGTTATACGTGTCTTCTTGACGAAATCAAAGGTAACCAACAAATAGGCAGAAATATTGAACGTTTTTGTGACTTAAAAGAACTTAAAAGAAACTATAAACTAGAATGTTACAACAATCATTTAATATAAGAGCGTGGAAGTTAATAAGTAGAAATTCCCCGATGGTCCAGCGGTAAGTCTTCGGATTTACGATGTAAAAATCAGGGGTTCGATTACTCTCGGTGGATGCAGCAGATAGCCCGACGTGATTTTGCTATGAAAAAATAAATACACATACAAAGTAAAATGAAACTTTTTTTATGTTTTCATAGCAGGGCCCCCAGTTACTCAGCTTAAAAGTCTGCAGGGTTATAACCCTAAAAATCTGGTTCAGAAACCTACTGTGGGCAGAGCACAGATAGCAGGAAACACGGATAACTCAGAGTTAATTATATCTTGTTTACACTTGCTAATATGGCAAGGTGGCGCCCAAGTAATAGCGAAGAACTTCTTACGTTCGTATTTCTATGACACGCGAAGGAGGAACAATATAAAAACATGGAATGTAGTTTCAATGATATCTAACTGCCAATAAAATTATAAACGGGGTTTAGAAATTAATTGTAAGTTTAATTTCTACAGAACGTGTCAATGAAACTGACTACTCCGTAATTTCACGTCAGTTTCGTTTTTTCTAAAACAATGGAAACACGTGGTAACTTAAGTGACATTCCCGAAATTCATGTTCATGTATTTAATAGAATTTTGCGAGAAACTTTCAAATAAAAACATTTAAATAAGGAAGCATCTCTTTGTGATATTTCAACAATATTCTCCATTAGAAACAATCAATAAAACTTTCATATAAAATAATTCTTTTTTGTAGCACGTGAACAATATTTCCATGGAAACAAATAACAAACATTTTAACACAAATTAAAACAAGACATATATCTAGAAAAAAAAACATCGTATATATATCGATATTTAGGCACTGTCAAATATGGAGAGGATAAATTGGGAAATTCAATTTGTTTTAGAAATCTTTTTAAAGAAATAAATAACGTTTACGAAATTATTCGTTTGTTCATTGATAACAATAGAATATACATTACTCAGTTTTTCTTATTATTAATCTGAATGTAAACGAGAACTCTGGTGGCTTGTTTGTTTTGAATTTCGCGCAAATCTACACGAGGGCTATCCGCGCTAGCCGTCCCTAATTTAGCAGTGTAAGACTAGATAGAGGGAAGGCAGCTAGTCAGCACCATCCACCGCCAACTCTTGGACTACTATCTAAACAAGGAGTAGTGGGATTGACCGTCACATTATAACGCTTTCACGACTGAAAGGGCGAGCATGTTTGGTGTGACGGGGATTCGAACCCGCGACCCTCAGATTACGAGTCGCACGCCTTAACACACTTGGCCATGCCGGGCGAACTCCGATGGCAAACAGAGTAGTTAGTATCAAAGTTTATCCGGAAATGTTTTTAAATATTGCTTTGCTAAACGAATAAAGTGTGGAGAATTTAATGTACGAGAAAATGTAATGCATCCTAATTGTTGTACAATATTATACCGATAGTTAACAATATAATTAATTGTTAGACATTTAAATTATGACTATCTATTGCCACTGATTTACAATAACCTGTTACCATCGGCATCAGTGAACTTCTGTCCTTTCATTGTTTATAAGAAGAAACATTTAGTCGTTGTAATCGCATCTTATTCTCCAGACAAAGAGATGCTTGCATTGACTGAAATGTTTTTATTATTTTTAGTCAGCGTGTAGCGTTGTCTTAGACATATACACTTTATTACTGAAACATTCAATAGATGGCATTGTCTTCGGCATTCATGATAGAATGAGTTAACCATTAAAAATGTAATGTATTAGTGTTGTCTTAGAATTGAATATATAATTAGTGAAATAATGTGACAGAGCATTTCTATGTCTGATAAACAGTTTATTTTACCAATAGGTGTCTAGTCAACAACACTGCTAATCAGGAAGCGACTTGGTGAAGTGCAGCACGAACTTAAATGAATCATGAGTCAAGGATGACGACGGTACCACGTGATCCAGATGTGTCTAATATCAGAGTAAAACTCCAGAGCTTGAAATACTGAGATTTAGGCCATTTGACTAGTTTATAATTATGTGTCGATTGGTGTCGTAATCAACGGATAACCCTACTGCTCCCCACGCCTTGCACCCTACATTTGTTTCTTCTTTTTTTGCTTGTTTGATTGATTACCAGATCGTGTTTCGTATTTTCCGAAACAATCATTGTTAAGTACCAGGGAATGTCAAAACTGTGTGTATTAGGTAAGGAACAGCTTCGGTTAAAACTGTATCTAATTGTACCAGTTTGTTGTCAGAGTACAATTGTGTAATGAAGTCCAAATCCAACTCTGTTCCTGATGGTCTATTCTAAATGTTGAACAAGTCATATGACGAGAAAGTAACGTAAGCATTGGGTGTTGGTCTTATAGCAAAGCCACAAAGGGTTATCTGCTCAGCCCACCGAAGGGAATCGAACCCCTGATTTTAGCGTTGTAAATCCGGAGACATACCGCTGTACTAGCGGGGGGCGTAACGTACGAAAGTTTTCTTTTGTTTTTGTCCCAACTATTGGCGCTCAGTTTTATTGTGGTATCATTTAATTGTACATATACAAACACACACACAAACAAAATTTATGAATCGCTGAGAATCCATAATCCTTTAAACCTGTAAATTGTTTGCGGAAAATTATGAACAGAGTTATTAATAACTCGTCATCAAACTAGATGTATGACTCAAAGCTAAATATATAAACTAATTCTGTACATAGAGTGAACTTGAAACAACAGCGGTAGAAAGAATTTTTGAAATTAAACCTCAGCTGATTTCTGTCAAATCTCTTGGTTTACACGTATTTTATCCGCCACAACATACCCACTTTCAAATTTTCTGGGCCCGGCATGGCCAAGGGTGTTAAGGCGTGCGACTCGTAATCTGAGGGTCGCGGGTTCGCATCCCGGTCGCGCCAAACAAGCTCGCCCTTGCAGCCGTGGGGGCGTTATAATGTGACAGTCAATCCCACTATTCGTTGGTAAAAGAGTAGCCCAAGAGTTGGCTGTGGGTGGTGATGATTAGTTGCCTTCCCTCTAGTCTTACACTGCTAAACTGGGGACGGCTGGTGCAGATAGCCCTCGTGAAGCTTTTCTCGAAATTCAAAACAAACATATAACAGGGTGGCCCAGGTAATCGGTTCCTCGGCGTATAGCTGATAACGAAAGGACGTTTGATAAAAACTGAATATTAGAACTAATAACTTAAAAAAATATATGTAAACGGATGTAATAAAAGAATTAAAGGCAAATGCCATGGATTCGATCGCCTACGTTGAAACATGCTGTGTTGATAGAATAATGGAAGTCAAATTTCAAAGCATAAACATCATTAATTTGTTATTCTGTTGCTGAAATTCAATGTGCCTATCAGGGCCTTTTTCGGTCATCGTGGCGTGGTAGATAAAGCGTCGAATAATAACCAATCAGCCTTTTTCCACGAAGATATATTTTGTCTGGTTATTTTTAGAGTAAAACAGACGTTCGTGTTATGGCCATTATAAACACAGCGTAAACATGTTTTGTTGTTTCTATAACATGATAGCCCAAGTACTTAGAAACATTATAGTTTGTTTGTTTTTAAACACACACGGTTTTACAGATAAATACAAGAGTTATTAAGTCTTCAGAAGAACCACACTTCTCCCGAATTGTAATCTCTTCAGTACTTGTTCACACAAACGAGGTTAACTAATGTTACAACGATACATACGAAAATAACCAAACAAACCCGACAAGGTTCAATATAATTTTTATATTGTCCCTTGAATCTGAGATAAAACAATTTCTTCTTTAAAACCTTTTGTTTTAAATATTATATTACCGTGATAAATTCAGCTAAATGAGTTACCACGAGTATGTTGGCATTACTTACATGGACCAAACATCTTGGAGTGGATGGGCTGAAATAAACGGACCTGCAGCCTGAAGAACAGAATAATTTTATAGTAAAACATTTATCTCTTTGTGACACCACTGAGGGTAAGAAGAGCGAATCCTTGGACTGATACCAAACGACTATCCCACAGCACAACCCTATTCCCTGCCACGTTGTCCCTGGATTTGAGTCGTTCTCGGTCATGGCCAATAAAACTCAGAGCAACGAATACGAGAATTTCACTTTACTTTCGGAAAAGTCGCTGTCCTGATGGCCCACATTTGTAACCATCCGCGAACATTGGCTTAGTAGGAGACCAACGACCTATTTCTCTGTCTCCTGGTGCTATGGGGTCAGTCACTCTATCTCGCGCTCTCGGAGAACACTAGTTCGCGCAAGAAACCTGCTCAGGTGCGTGGTAATCTACAAAGTTGCTAACTGAGGACTTGGTAATAGTCGTTTATAACCTAAACATAGGTGTTTGAATATTCGTTCATTGGAATCTTCGTATCTGTGCCTATCTGCCGCCGGCTCTTATTAATTTAACCTGGAACGATGTCACTTTTCTATCAGTGAAACCTATCCCTAATTGTTCTCCTGGAGACTAAGTCTTTGCTCTAAACGTTAGGGTTATTTAAACGAAACAGATACTGTTCAAGACCGAACTCAGAGAAACTATTATTGGAACCTGCAGCTACGATAAACCCTGTTAAAACCCTATCAACATTCAGTCAGACATTTTGTATTATGCTTTCTACCATAGGCAGCTTCAGCATGCCAAATGGTTAAGGCGTTACACTAGCAACGTGAGGGTCGCGGGTTCGAATCCCCAACCAATCCAGCTGACCCTTTCAGCCATGCGCGCGTTATACTGTCACGGTCAATCGCACTATTCGTTGATAAGAGAGTAGCCCAAGAGTTGGCGTCAAGTGGTGAAGACTATCTTCCTTCACTCTAATCATACACTGCTAAATTAGGGACAGCTAGCGCAGATAACCCTCATGTAGATTAGCACGAAATTGAAAAAAAATAGACCCTATCGTAGTCTTAAAATTAATATGATATCGTATAATTCTGTTGTTTTTGAAGAATCAACCTTTCTGTGCACACACAATCACAGTTAGGTCATTCTGTTATCAAGCCTGTTATTTACTGAGCGGTGTATTCACTTTTTGATAAAAGTGCGAAAAGAGGTTACGCGACGTTTGTTAAAAAGTAAATGCCTGAATGAAGTGTGGACCCAGTTCTGACTGTTATGATTCTGTAGATGTAGATTGATAAAAAAACAAACAAAAACAAAAGACAAAAACGCGTCATCCTGATTGATTGGAAACAGTTTCCTGCCCAGATATATCAAAGTTCAAAGGTCAGACAGTAGCGTAAATATTTTCTCTTTGTTCGTGATGATAAGCATGTTTAAAGTTACTATGTAAGTTTCAGACAAACAGCCATTTTGTAAGAATTAAAAGTACTCTATTAATAAACACTATGCTCGGATTTATAATGTACAACAAATTAACCCTCGTCTCTGGTCATTTCTGGTAAAAAAATATGTGGGTTTTTATGGTATGGGTCACTTCATTAAGGCGTTCGACTCGTAATCCGTGGGTCGCGGGTTTGGATCCCTGTCGCACCAAACATGCTCGCCCTTTCAGCCGTGAGGACGTTATAACGTGACGGTCAATCCCGCTATTCGTTGGTAAAAGAGTAGCCCAAGAGTTGGCGGTCGGTGGTGATGACTAGCTGCCTTCCCTCTAGTCTTACACTACTAAATTAGGGACGGCTAGCGCAGATAGCCCTCGAGTAGCTTTGCGCGAAATTAAAAACAAGCAAACGAACAATCATTTCTGGTATACCTAAAAATTATTAATTTCTATATTGTAGGCCACTTTAGTTGGTTTCTGGCATACTTAAAAATGTTTTAGTTTCTAAATGGCAGGTAGAATCCGTGTGTTACACTTGTCTTTGTTTCTATCTACTTAAATGTTGTTACTTTCTACATATAAGTCACTACAATTTGGTATCAGTGTAAGCAGCCTGTGCTATTTGCTAACTGCGAACTCATTTCCGATGTCGAGCTGCTAATGGTCCTTGATGTGTGGCTTCCTTACAACGCTACTAACACTTCCTCGTGATTCTCTTCATTACAACCTGTCCTGTAGTGGCGCAGAGGTAAGTCTGCAGGTTTACGATGCTAAGTACCGAGTTTCGATACCTCTGATTGTTAGAGCACAGATAACCGTTGCGTATCTTTGTATTAAACCCAACCAAACCTTACATCGCAACATCCTAACACTTTCTGTGATTTTTGTCGTCACAGCACAACATCTTAACAGCTGATGACATCTCTCATTCCACTACTATATCCTAACGTTTCTTGGTGTTTAGTTTTCTTACAATACAACATTCTAACACATCTTGTTGATTATTTACTTTGTAACGCAACACCCGAATATCAGTGCATTTCGTGATGGTTCTCCTCGACCTAACACAATGTGCTAACACTTCCTAGTGGTTTTCTTACAATACAAAATCGTGACACTTGGTGATGATCTACGTCACAACACGACGTCATAACTATTTCTGATGATTATCGAAATCAAATCTATATCTTCATTCGTGAAAGATTTGTTCAGTGAAATTCATTTGTGTTGCATTTTATTTAAATCCGTGAACAACACACACACACAAGCACATATTTATATACATATGAATAAAACAGCAAACTTTATAGCAAGAACATGACGACGAAAAATTACATTCAAGTACTTGTTTGTTTGTCTTTTAAGTTTCGCGCGAAGCTACTCGAGGACTATCTACGCTACCCGTCCCTAATTTAGCAGTGTAAGACTAGAGGGAAGGAAGCTAGTCATCACCACTCACTGCCAATTCTTGGGCTACTCTTTTACCAACGAATAGTGGGATTGACCGTCACATTATAACACCCCCACGACTGAAAGGACGACCATGTTTGGTGCGACATGGATTCGAACCCGCGACACTCGGATTACGAGTCGAAAGCCTTAAACCCACCTGGCCATGCAGGGCCATTGCTTTTTAAAACCCACCTGGCAATGCCGAGCCACATTCCAACGAATGCTCATGACAAATTTAAAATAAAATATATTATATGTACTCATCATGCAATCGAAAGTTTGCATGTTTGTCATTATTATACACTATAAGGTAGTCATCCTGTCATTTTAGTCCATCAGGTAAAGAACCTTATAACTCTCTATCGAACTGTCTACCAGTATCTAGGTGCGAAGAGACAGTCGCAGCCTTCTGACACGTATTTACTTACCCCTGCTAGATGACAATGTTGAAGATATAGCCTGGTCATAAGATGGTTTTCAATATGATGGTTGCTTGGTCAGGACAGTATATTCATATTGTACTGAGAAATGGATGTTCAGTACGTTATGATTGTGCTAAGGATATTAGTTTAGCTGTTAACCTGAAAGTACAGATGATGGAACTTACGTCTATTTGTAGTTATCCCAATCCCCTGGCGTTACCCCTATGCCTGTCATGAATTAACATTCTTAACAACTTATTACAAATATGGTTTCCCATATTAATCACTTTCCTGGAGTTATGTTGAAAATCTGACTTTGCAAAGATATTTGTTAAAATGTAGCGACCTCTAGCGACCAGAATAACGATACTTGACATACAAGTATAATTATTTACACTTTGTTCTGTGAGAAAGACGTAAAGGTCACAGTCGATTCAGAGCATTTTATATTCTGAAGCTGCTCATCCTGCAACATGACGTTTTCGAAGATGTGAACATTTCACGGACGAAACTGTTTCACAAACTAAAATATAACATTAACGAGAACATCTGCTACACCTTGTGACCAATTACAAGAACTACTACTTTACCTTGTGACCAATTACAAGAACTACTGCTATACCTTGTGACCAATTACAAGAACTACTGCTATACCTTGTGACCAATTACAAGAACTACTGCTATACCTTGTGACCAATTACAAGAACTACTGCTATACCTTGTGACCAATTACAAGAACTACTGCTATACCTTGTGACCAATTACAAGAACTACTACTTTACCTTGTGACCAATTACAAAAACTACTACTTTACCTTGTGACCAATTACAAGAACTACTGTTTAACTTTGTGACAAATTACAAAAACTACAATTTCACCTTGTTGCAAGGAATGATCTACGGCTATATTTGTCCAAAATGGTAGTTTTGTGAAATATTCATGACTTTCACAAAATCAAAACGACTGATTATTTTGCAAAATATGTAATACTCATTTAGTACTAACATTATTTTCACCGGACAAATTAGGCTTAACATCACTTACCTAAATCAGCCTGATATAAAATAAGTAAAACATGAATGACAAAATACATTTTCTTGTAATTAATTAATTTCAAAACGTTTACAGAATATAATGTATACAAATTTGTTTTTAAACTTGAAGAACGTGGTTTGGCTCAGACATTGCCAGAAAGAAATGCTAAATTAATCATGTTTTAAAATTAAAGACTTCCAAACTTAACCTGAGTTCAAGAAGTTTGTTTTATTGAATTTTGAGCAAATCTACTGTGGCAATCTGTCTCTACTGGCCCGGTCTGGCCAGGTGGTTAAGGCACACTACTAGTAATCTGAGAGTCGCGGATTCGAATCTCTATCACACCAAACATGCTCGCCCTTTCAGCCGTGGGGGCGTTATAATGTAACAATCAATCCCACTATTCGTTGGTAAAAGAGTAGCCCAAGAGTTGGCGGTGGGTGGTGATGACTAGCTGCCTTCCCTCTAGTCTTACACTGCTGAATTAGGAACGGCTAGCGCAGATAGCTCTCGAGTGGCTTTGCGCAAAATTCAAAACAAAGAAACTGTCTCTACTTTCGTATTTCTATTCATAAGGGATACAACTAATTAACACAAGCTCTACTATCCACGCTGAGTAACTGACTGCCAGACTTATAACGCACCAGCAGCTTAAAGTGCAGAGGAATATTTTACAGTATCACATGGATTCGAACCAGGCTCATCTATTGCTCTACTACGGAGTTAACTCGTGCTCTGGACTAAAGGGAAAGCAGCTAACACCTTGACCACTACTGTCAGCTCGAAAAGCGGAATTCGACCTCCATACTTTTAAAACACCTAGGGCCTCAAGGTGCTGAGCACTGTTTTTCTTTTATTTTTGTAAATATATACAAAAGTAACGGGGCAACGACAGAAACAATGTACTGCTGTCAGCTGGAATTCAAAACGGAAGTAATGCATGTGAAGTACAAATGCTTAAAGGTTATACCGCTTATATGTTGAACAGTTTGTTCTGGTGCGAGGACTCGCTTACAAGTATTACGTTAATTCTAACGTAACTGAACAAACTGCTTTACACGTTTACATAAAGCCGCTGTTCCCAGTCAACACAAAGGCGTCACTGTTAATACTTTGGTTAAAGGCCTTAACCTTTTTGGCTGTTTGACGCTGACAATAATAACTCGTTTCTCATTCTCTCTTTGGTTTAAGGTAACTGAGCCCGTGCTACCAACTAAAAGAATGAAATTACCTAAGAAACAAAAATAGATATACGAATTTTGTAACACTTATGCCATATTACTTGTTTGTTTGTTTTTGATTTTCTCACAAAGCTACTCGAGGGCTATCTGCGCTAGCCGTTCCTAATTCAGCAGTGTAAGACTAGAGGGAAGGCAGCTAGTCATCACCACCCACCGCCAACTCTTGGGCTACTCTTTTACCAACGAATAGCGGGATTGATTATCACATTATAACGCCCCCACGGCTGAAAGGGCGAGCATGTTTGGCGCGATCGGGATGCGAACCCGCGACCCTCAGATTACAAGTCACACGCCTTAACGCGCTTGGCTATGCCGGACCGCCATATCACTCAGAATGATTTGCTTTCACACACACAAAATAGCTTAGCATAAATCAGAGCCATCGCTTTTTAAAATGTGTACTTCCTAAAATTCACTAGCGCCATCTTGGGATTACCATATGCACATGAAGTCCATCGCGTAGAACTAGGCTAACAAGTTTCACAGATGCTGAATATAACTGTCCTTTTTGTCATTACTTATTTGAAAAAACATATATACACGGATTTTTCTCGAACATTATAGTTCATTTAAATGTTTTCGTAGTCCAACTACTGTTAGTTTTGCAAGTCCATTATCACAAACGAACTTCGAACATATTCTACGAACACTTGTGCAACAGTTTAGGTTATTAAAATTGATTTAACACAATCGGGTATAATAAAAAAAATTAGGCTGATATTTTGAATGTGTGTACTTATATTACGACCTATCAGATTCATATATGTAACAGTTGACGGAAATCTATATTTACATGGTATGTTATAACATCTTTGGCTTGGGACTGACATTTTTCAACCTAACGGCCAGGTCAAAGACACTTATAAATCAGGTATGGCTGTTCGTAATTTTGAACCACTGAACAGAGGGAAAATCATTCAGCCATTATTTAGTCGCCACAAAAACTTGTGTCCGGATCTTTGAAACGAATAATTGCATTGATTGTTTGCTTTCATAATGCGTCCACAGCTGAAAGTGCTTAGCGTGGTCAGCGACATTACATTTCGAACCTTGGACCCTTCGATTCTCAACTCGACACGGTAATTCTTGTAGTTCAATACAGCAGCTTTATTATTTCTAGTATTCAGCAGGCCTTCATTATAGAACAAAGTATAATAATAAAAAAATATCAAATATCTGGGCTCCAAAGAAAACTGAAAACACCAAATAAACATAAGTGAGAGAATTTCCACTGGTAAGATTTCACATACGAAAAATTTCAAAGGGAAGAAATCCCACTGTTTCGTTATCTTATGAGACTATGACGACAGCTGGAACAGCATCGATTGGAGGAGGATCCGCCACCAAATGGTGTTTTTTTCCTGAGGCGCCAACTATATGCTAACCATGGAGTCAGTTGCACACTGCGACGTCTCGAAAAGTGACGATTGCCGTTCTATGATTGGTTCAAACTAAAATGACCTAATTTCTTGTGTGCAATATTTTTTCTTTATCATTATATAAGATGGATAATTACACGGACGTTTGTGCTCATGTCCTTTTTACTCTATTTCTGTTAGGTATGCAAAATTTATTTAAGAATATATTTACTTGTTTTAACGCAAAGCTATCTGGTAGGGTCCCTGCGTTTTGTCCAGCGCGGGGAATTGAACCGCGGATTTTAGCACGGGTTAACGGTACGTTTGCGTATTTTACAACCCTAAAATCTGGGGTTCGATTCCTGCAGATAGCTCAATGTGACTTTAGTTTAGAAATAATCAGCCAACTGCCGACTCACTGGGATGGAGTTGTGGATAACTGGGCTAGATTACATGTAGGAATTGTGTCACTATAGCATGACGTGGTTTCCTTTTCTGCAAGGTCGGATGATTTAACCGTGATTGATTATTAGTTCCACCTAAAAATAATCGCTTACTTTATTATAGTACAGTGACGTGGAATATTTGTGTACATAGAAAATCTCTTCTCGGTTGGCCCGGCTAGCGCAGATAGCCCTCGTGTAGCTTTGCGCGAAATTCAAATAACAAACAAACAAGCCTTCTCAGATAATACTGTGAGAGGCCCTTACATGGCCAGGTCGTTATGGAGCTCCACTCGTAATCTGAGCGTCGTAGGTTCAAATCCCCGTCACACCAAACATGCTCGCCCTTTCAGCCGTATGGGGATGTTATAATGTTACGGCCAATCCCACTATTCGTTGGTAAAAGAGTGACACAACAGTTGGTGGTGGGTAGGGACAGCTAGCGCAGATAGCCCTCGTATAGCTTTGCGCGAAATTCAAAACAAAGAAATAAGCTTTGCATGAAAAATTTCGAGAAAAATCAAACAAATCTTGCTGTAACACTGAATCTCAAGCTTTAGAGAAGTATCCCTATTTTATTGATTCATTTATCAAAAATAGCTTCTTTTATTTGTTTATATGTTACTAACTCAAAATAATCATGGTTACCGTTTCCATATTCATTTTACCTCACAGAGACCTTCAGTTATCTATATAACTACACTCTCTGTTGTGTGTCCATGTAGCCACTTTGCAGAAGGTGGATGAATCTTCACCTAAATTGGAGGTTAAGTGGATACTGTCTGTTGTGTGTCCATGTAACCACTTTGCAGAAGATGGATGAATCTTCACCAAAATTGGAGGTTAATTGAGTACTGTTTACTATGTGTTCGTGTAACCACTTCGCAGGAGATGGATGGATCTTCACCAAAATTGGAGGTTAATTGAGTACTGTTTACTATGTGTTCGTGAAACCACTTCGCAGGAGATGGATGAATCTTCACCAAAATTGGAGGTTAATTGAGTACTGTTTACTATGTGTTCGTGTAACCACTTCGCAGGAGATGGATGGATCTTCACCAAAATTGGAGGTTAATTGAGTACTGTTTACTATGTGTTCGTGTAACCACTTCGCAGGAGATGGATGAATCTTCACCAAAATTGGAGGTTAATTGAGTACTGTTTACTATGTGTTCGTGTAACCACTTCGAGTGGTATGGAGGTTAACTGGGTCCATGTGGAGTATATAAAATTTTCAATTTTGTATTTTGCGTATTCAGTGGTCGTTTTTACGTTTCCACCATTCCTTCGCCAAATTTGACATGAAGGTTTGCTGGGACAATGCGATAATATACGCAAAATTATGATTTCGCATTTCGTGTTTCGCAACTTATATCAATATAAATAATATTTTTTTCAGAGCTAATTTTCACATTTCCAGATAATGCACAGGAAATGTAGCAGCTGAAACGTCGTGATAAAAATTGGATATTTAAAACTTTATCAACAAATGTCAGTATAATTTCCCGAACTTAACGAAATCAATATGTGCAAAATGTGTTCCTGTCACAACCCAGTGCTTATCATTTTTATTTTTTAGTTTGAAAAAAAAACGGGGAAAAAAATGACCACCTGGTCAACGAATTAAGAAATTCACTAAAACAAAGTAAGACTTTTGAGAAACGACCGTGGAAACGTGAAGGTTTAGCTTTGTGCAAATTCATAAACTATTTGGAGCAACCTTAATTTTATAAAATCATTGGAAGTCCACAAACAGATTAAACAGATGCGACAATGAAACATGGTTTGTAATATTTCTGTAGTAAAATGTTTATAATGTTCGACAGTTTGATACAATTGCAAATTCACCTTATTGTATACATATGTGTGTATTTACACATCTAAATTCAACTGGAAACAGCATGAAACTATTATTCTATAAACTGGTGTAAAGATGAATACGTTTCAGTCAAGGCTTAGCTTATTGCTCATCATGATGGCCTGCGTATTAGAAGGTCCGAAGTTCCCACATCTTAACATGTTTCATTAATGCTTGCGGTTGTGGACGGGTTATAAGAGTGACAGTCAGTCGGTTTAAGCCTGGACGAGCCCTTGTGTTGGCAGATGCTACTTAAAGTTCTCTCTGAATTAGCAATTTAGTTCTTCACGCCAAAGCTACACCAGAGTTATCTGTACTAGCTCTTCCTAATTTTAATCTGATAGATTGTTGTTTTTTTTTGTTTTTGAACTTCGCACAAAGCTACTCGAGGGCTATCTGCGCTAGCCGTCCCTAATTTAGCAGTGTAAGACTAGAGGAAAGGCAGCTAGTCATCACCACCCACCGCCGACTCTTGGGCTACTCTTTTACCAACGAATAGTGGGATTGACCGTCAGATTATAACGCACCCACGGCAGAAAAGGCGAGCATGTTTGGCGCGACGGGGATGCGAACCCGCGACCCTCAAATTACGAGTCGCACGCCTTAACGCGCTTGGCCATGCCGGGCCATTAATCTGATAGAGACAAAACAACTGTTCAAGAACACACTCAGATAACTTCTGGGCTACTCTAAACAAAAAAGGCGGAAGTTGACTGTAACTCTTATGGCGCATCCCTATGGCCTCGAAGTGCGGAAAGCGAATTTGCAGTAACGAAATACGATCTCTGGACCCTGGGATTCACAGTTCGGCACGCTAACCCTTAGGCCCTACTCGACCCATAACGTGTAATATAAGATTTTATTTCGCAAAATGTCTACGAACCAACGACAAATGAACAGTGTTGAAATGACGAAAGGAAATAGCCGTACTTGTGTTATCATTTTGTTTTACTAATATACGTATTTAGAAACAAAACAAAAACGCATCTTACGGGTGGTTAATGTAAGCAGGTTTATTTCCATTTTTGTTCTTGTGCCCAGTCGTGGTAATTATATGCTGTGGATACTGATAATTCGAACGAGGATCGGATGTGTCGACAAAAACTAAGCAAAAACAACAACAAATAGTAGCTCGTATTATTAAAACAAACATAAATAAATCTTTCTAAATAATTTGTAAATTTTTTTTTTCCAAGCCCGTGTATCTTTGAGCGAAATTCAAAACAAACTCAAACAAATGTTATGTTCAAACAAAAAAGAAAATAATTTTTTTTTATATATATACAGCGCTTACCACTGGCACAGCGGTATGTCTGTGGACTTACAATGCTAGAATCCGGGTTTCGATACCTGTGGTGGGCACAGCACGGATAGCCCATTGTGTTGCTTTGTGATTAAGTGTATTTAGTTTGAGGTATGTCATCAACAGAAGGCTATTTGCTTTATAAGTTGTGTTTGGTTACAGTCGTACAAAATACAATTAGAGTGAAAAGTATTTGTTTGTGGCAAAATGAGTAGATACTTAAAATAACGTAACAGTTATGTTGCACATACATCGAGCTAGAGTGAAAAGTATTTGTTTGTGGCAAAATGAGTAGATACTTAAAATACCGTAACAGTTATGTTGCACATACATCGAGCTTAATATTAAAAAAAAAAAATTGAAAGGTTGTATATTAGGAAGTATGTTCGAAGAAAGATTTCACACTGTGGGAAGACCAATTAGAATTATTTGTATAAAAACAAATGAAGGAAACATGTACAGTTGAACACAAGAGGGAAGCCTCAATAACCTCGGCACTTGAAATTGTTTAAAATGGGATTGGAATAATGTAAGAGAGTTTGGGCGTGGTCAAATTCGAAAGGATTTGATGTCGTGAGTCCGAAACTGTAATTAGATCTCATATTGGTCAAGAGATGACAGAGCTATGAACTAAACGTTTGTACTTGAAAACGACAAACATAGGGCCGTTCCATGAACCCTTATGTCGCGGCTAAAATGAACCTTGGTCACATCAGTATATATGAATACATATATATAGAGAGAAAGAGAGTCGTTTATGCCTGAAATGTAATTATACTATTAGGGAAAGTTAAGCACATGGCGAACATTATAAACTTGATTAAATATTCCAAAGAACTATATTATTGTTTTGTTTTGTTTTCGGTTGTACAAAGTAAAAAAAAAAGTTTATTTCATAACAACGTTCCACCAGGTTCACCTGACATTACCAAGTGAGATGCAAGAGCTAGGTACATGTTTTTAACATCTCGTACGGGAATCAGAAAGACGTATGGTGGATTGATTCCTAGACAAAGTCTTCCGGGACTCTCACTCTTTTAACTACAGGGTGGCCCGTAAGTCCCTACCCATCCATATATCTTATGTATCCAGTGTATCTGTGTGCTGTCCCTCATTCTCGCTGCATAATATTATGCGACGCCATTTTCTGTGAGACATTTTCCTCAACATAGCAGGGGTTATTGTTCAAAATGCCGCTGTAACAGCTGCCTTTAACTCATCATTAGTATTATAACGTTGTTTAGACACAATATATGGATGGGTAGGGACTTACGGGCCACCCTGTACATTTTGAGTAGAGATTTGTACTCTTAAGACATCCGAATTCTGAATCGACCACTAGGGTTACTGGACTAGCATTAGTTTCTATATTCCCATCCAAAATTCCACACGTGCCATTTTACACATTATAAGATCCTGTTCTTCAGCACTATTAAACCATTTTCTCTGCTGTTTTCGTGAGTTTTGTCGATACAGATGGCCGAGCAAGCTTCTTACATGCAGCCGTAACGTGGTCAAGTCGGAACTCGAACATTTCTACTATTTTAACCAAGGGCAACACAGTCCAGCCGAATCCCCAAACTCCGCATCTCTGTTCCGGAACAGTGTTGAGAGGCCACTTCTTTTGGCGGTAAAATTGTTTGTTTGTTTTAGTTTAACAGATCGATTCCTTTAGTGGAGTACATTTGTTTTGGTGCTAAGTTAAGAACCGTGACACCCCTGCCCAGTCTACCTTTCTTATCGATCCGCGGATTGAGTCTCAAGGGTAAGGAGCACCTGTACTACCCATACAGTGAGACAGGGAGGGGGTTAGAATTCTAAAAATAAAAAAAATGTTAAAGGACTCGGGTCAAAATTTAAAAAAAAATACTGTACTAAGAAATGAGAGGACACACCAAACATGCTCACCCTTTCAGCCGTGGTGGCGTTATAATATGATGATCAATCCCACTACTCCTTGGTAAAAGAGTAGCCCAAGAGTGGCGGTGGGTGGTGATGACTAGCTGCTTTCCCTCTAGTCTTAGACTGCTAAATTAGGGATGGCTAACGCAGATAGTCTTCGTGTAGCTTTGAGCGAAATTAAAAAACAAACTAAGAAACGAAATTAACGTGTCCCAAGATTAAAAACAAATGTTGGCTCATATTTTTTATGCAACTAATGAACAACCTGTATTTATGATTTATAAACCACCGTCCCCCCGGTTCAGCAGGAGGCCCTATTGTTCATCGCTCTAAAAATCGGGTTTCGAGACTGTGGAGGATACAGCGCGTATATCCCATTGCAAATAATTTATAATTACGCACCAGCGTGTTTATAAACAATAACACTGGGATTGCGCTTGTCAACAAACAAATAATCTGTAATTGCACACCAGTGTGTTTACAGGATTTTATAATAATGAGATTGTGCTTGTGAACAAACAACAGACAAATAATTTATAATTATACTCCAGTCTGATTACAGGTATATTTATAACACAGGGATTGTACTGTCAACAGACGTATAATTTAAAACTTCTCACTAGTGTGTTTGTAGGTATATCTATAACACAGGGATTGTACTGTCAACAGACATATAATTTAAAACTTCTCACTAGTGTGTTTGTAGGTATATTTATAACACAGGGATTGTACTGTCAACAGACATATAATTTAAAACTTCTCACTAGTGTGTTTGTAGGTATATTTATAACACAGGGATTGTACTGTCAACAGACATATAATTTAAAACTTCTCACTAGTGTGTTTGTAGGTATATTTATAAAATATGGATTGTACTGTCAACAGACATATAATTTAAAACTTCTCACTAGTGTGTTTGTAGGTATATTTATAACACAGGGATTGTACTGTCAACAGACATATAATTTAAAACTTCTCACTAGTGTGTTTGTAGGTATATTTATAACACAGGGATTGTACTGTCAACAGACATATAATTTAAAACTTCTCACTAGTGTGTTTGTAGGTATATTTATAACACAGGGATTGTACTGTCAACAGACATATAATTTAAAACTTCTCACTAGTGTGTTTGTAGGTATATTTATAACACAGGGATTGTACTGTCAACAGACATATAATTTAAAACTTCTCACTAGTGTGTTTGTAGGTATATCTATAACACAGGGATTGTACTGTCAACAGACATATAATTTAAACCTTTTCACCGAGGTGTTTGTAGGTATATTTATAACCATCACATGTTCTGAAAATTGGATTTAATGAAACTTAAACATAGTTTCAGGTATTTCTCACATTAGAATATTTATTTATCTTTGTCAGAAAGTTTTAAAATCTTCTACTTTGTTTATTAATTCCGCGTCATGAGTCTGAACACACAGTTGCATATTTAATAGGATCAAGTGTTTTACTCTATACGTACAAATCTATATGTATATGTAATTATTAGTTTCTGATTACATATTCCTCAGAATCTATGTACGTTCGACAGTAAAACAGAATGCTAAATACGTTTGTTTTTCTCTTTGACATAGTTATTGTTCTAACATTTTCAACCATCAAATCCACAGCTTCAGAACAGGAATGGATTAATCTCAGCTCTGATTTGACCTTTGACCTGCTTATGTTTGTATATTCTGCCTTAAGGAACACGACAGTTCAATGAGACATCCAATTATTATTATTACACTTTTTAGTTCCTACTGATGTGGTTCTATTAAAGGCTCAGTGTAGCCTCGCTTCAATAACTATTTTGATGGCTCTAAAGCGTTATTGGTTTGTTTTTTCCGAGGTACGTTTTTTGATATTAATAAAAAATTAGAATGATTAAACTACAGCCAGTAGAGGTTAATACGGTAGTTATGTGACATTAAACTACAACCAGTAGAAGTTAGTACAATAGTCATGTGACATTAAACTACAGCCAGAAGAAGTTAATACAGTAATCATATGACACTAAACTACAGCCAGTAAAACTTAATACAATAGTCATGTGACATTAAACTACAGCCAGTAGAAGTTAATACAATAGTCATGTAACATTAAACTACAGCCAGTAGAAGTTAGTACAATAGTCATGTGACACGTTTAAGTAAATACACAACAGACAACAAATCAAGAAAAGTTTCTATTAATACTCCAATATTTAATTGTTATCCTTAAGTTGTTAACTGGAATTTCTTAGGCTTAGAAGACCATACTGAAATACGAATGGAAATGGTGTTCTGTGAAATTCTAAGTTTTCATAGAGCAATCGTGTGTCGTCTCATTCATGACATTCATCACACAGAAAATACGAAAACGTTCTGACTAAGTAGGGTAAACGTTTATGCTGTTTACATAAACATTCACTCTGCTGTTCGTTTTTAATCACGTTCCACCTTTTCTTTCGCGGATAAGCGAACACTTTCAGTTACGTTTAAGTTTATAATAAACAGAAGTAACGAAGACAATACTTGAAACTAACTAACCATTATGAATCGAATAGTTTAACCCTTAAATAGCGGGAAGTAACACCATCAACTGATGATGGCCACCGTTTAAGAGTTAGCATTAGAAAAAAACGCGAAATTTTTTTACATGCCGTCCAACAGAGAGACTTAAGCATTTGGATAACTACATCTGCTCGGTTTCTTTTATTAATAATAAATATTTCTTGTTATCACAGTACTAATGAGTTTCAATAACATTCACATGGGAGCACAAGGGCAGGAAGATATATCATACTTCTAATCAATTTAAGCTAAATTAAGCCATTTGCTAAAAGGTTGGTACATCAGTTAATAACCGAATAAGCCAGGAAATATCAAATAAGTATAAGTGATACATTTGTTTGTTTTTGTTTTGTTTTAATTCCACCTTATCGAAAAACAAGTGAACGTGAATGTTGGCATTGACGCATGCGCCGCCTGCATCATGCGTCAACGTTCTATAGGGTTATAAAGGTCTTGACTGCTCTGTGATGCGTATTACTTATAATAATATATGATATATGTTGTTCTACTTAAAGTTTGAATCCTTTTCACTTCAGCTTGTACTTTTTAAACCATTTCTCGTCGCACATAAATTCATACAAAACAAATACGAAAAATAATCTCGAGCACATATAATTGATAGTTCGACACCAAAATTAAAAACAAACAAACAAGTACTGTATCACTGATAGATATTGCATTGTTTATATTTCTTTACGGTGGAAGGTTCTATTTCGATAATTATAATAATATATTCAATAATTTATTGTACAAAGTACAAATATTAATTATTAATAGCGATAGAATAAAAACCCTATAAAAACTAAATAATATTTTATTACAATTTTAGCTTTTAAAATAAGAAACATTAGTTTTCAGAACAGTTTTTGACTGTAGAAACTTCATAATGGTCGTATCAGTGATCGAAATGTCGTATCTGTTCTAGAAAATAATCTTATTTACTGTGAAAGCTCTAAATTGTAACAAAATATATTTTATCAGTAAGTAATCTCAAAACTAAACAAAATAATATTTTGTTTGCATTTACCACAAAACAAGTCTCTTTAGCTTCCGAAGTAACGTTTTAGTCAATAACTTTGAAATGAGAAACGAAAGCAAATAAAAACTTTTGCGCCACAAAAAAAAAAAAAAAATTGAAACAAATTCGGCAGACGAGAGGAAAAAAAAATGTCGTTGCGCTTAAAACAACAGAAATGAGAAAGATAAAAATTAATAATTTTTTAAAACTTACACATCAGAATTATTCCCGTTGTATTTCCCGAATTACAGGTTGCTTCAATTATTTTCCCTTCGAATCAGTTATCAACAAAAATGTACATTGATACAGCTTTTATCTGTTATCTTTCAATGCTTCTTTAGGCCAGATAATTAAACGTGAAACTTATAATTTAAATATGGCTACCTTCTTCCGATTCAGAGGGACCGCTGATTATAAGAAGAATTATGATTTTAATTTAATTGCTTTATGTTTTTCGTGGATTTTTTGTTTCGTATTTGTGCCCTTTATATTTCTTACGTTATGACTTTGACATCCGACACCACAATATAGATTAAGGTATCCTATCTTAACTGCCACGTGTTACTTTATCTTGCAAACTTTTAAAAAAAACTTGCACGAGTATTGGGAAGAAACGGTAACATTCCATACGACTAGTGCTTTATGCAGTTACCGCGTGACAAGTCCGCGTTCAACTAGTTGGACTACCGACGCCATATTTGGAAAATACATTTTAAATGTTTAGGGAAAATAATCTTCCCCGATATCATTAAAATGAAGACTTATTATTTTTCGAAACATGACAAGGACTAACAAATAATAATAAAAAAAACACACCAACAATAAACTTTGGTTTTCTTGCTTAAGATACACCAGATCATATCAATGAACAAACATTCTTACATTTCATTCACAAGTACAAAACCATTTTTTAAACATCTTTGAAAGGCTTTCAGTGGATTTTGGAATTACACATTTTATTTTTTATAACAGTTAGAAAAAAAAACATAACGAAACAAATTCTTATATTTGAATAATAGATATATAGGTATTCTTTAAAATTGCCCCAATAAAATCAACTTTTTTAATAAGCCTTTGTATTCCCGTTTTATATAATAAAAACCTTCAAAACAACTTACCAAACAACTGTGTACTGACAGACAATGTTATGTTCTTTAATGGTTTTACTAAGTAAACCTATGCTTAACTAGGCGTGTCTAAAAAAAAAAATTGAACGAATAAGAGTGCATAACTAGGTTATTATTATTTGTTTCATAAATAGGCCTAAGCGCTGCATGAAATACAAACATGTAATATTTGATTTTTTACGATAACAAGGAAGAGTAGTAACACAAAGTTTTTTGTTATTATTATATTATCAGTAAATTTTTACACACTTTGGTAATTTGCGACGTATTGTATTAAATTACACCCTCACTTTTTGACAATATTCTATACAATACTACGCATTTGTTTGCTAATATTTTACATTATATCACTTGGTTGTATTTTATCTAGTATCACGTGGTTGTATTGTAATATTTTCCTAAGTATACCTTGATTGTTTGCTAATATTTTACATTCTATCACTTGGTTGTATTTTATATAGTATCACGTGGTTGTATTGTAATATTTTCCGAAGTATACCTTGATTGTTTCCTTATATTTTACTGAGTGGCACAGGAAGTCTGTCCCAAAAAAAGCGCATCAAGACTAGGAAAATTGCTCCAAGGAAAAGCAGGAGAATCCATAAATTTTAATCCAAAACCCAAGAGTTTCCAGGGCCCACATTCGCTTGGTCAAATAAAGTTTGCTCCCCCCTTTTAATGTGTTGCCTACACCACTGTAAGAACCGCATGACTGCCATATTTCACTGAGTAACACCTATTTGCTTTCTAATAGCTTGCATAGTATTATAGTTATAACAAAGTGCTTAGTATTATAGTTATAACAAAGTGCTTAGTATTATAGTTATAACGAAGTGCTGTAAAGTGAAAGTACTTTTGGAGTAAAATTTTTGGAGTTTGTAAAAATTTTGAGCGCGAATAGTTACCAACAAAACTTTAACTGGAGTACAAACATTTAGCAACGCTATCAAAATGAAACCAATTAATGCCATTGGCAATCAATGTTTTCTTTACTTTTTAACTGAAAAGACTAGGCCTAACGAATTATTTATTAAAACTTGTTGCATAAACTAGCTGTTTTGGTTAGGAATTGTAGGAACTTATCAGTAAAAGCAAAGAATAATGTGTGATAAATGGTACTTTAACCACGGTTAAACTCCCGCGTTATCCTAAGTAACGACTTTCGTCTTTAAACTTGAAGTACAAATTAAAACTATAAATAAATATTTAACACCCACAAACACTCTTGTCAAACGTAAAATTTTCGAATGGCTAAAAGTTAAGGGTATTAAAAATCCACAAGTAACATAATTATATATTCTGTTACTAAACTAATGCAAGTACGTTTATATATGTATATATATATATATGTCATAATGTAATAAACATATTAAAGCGTTTTTATGTCACTAATAGATTTATATGGAGATTATATAAGATTCTATATGAACACTTGATAGTCTTAAGTATAAACCAATGTTTTAAATTCGGATCATCTGGATGAAGTTGAAAAACCAAGACATTTTAATGTCAGATAAGTGAACTAAAATATCTACAACCATAACGGTGGTTATTCAATAGTTGTCTATTCTGTAGATTTCTTGGTAACTGCGAAGACACTGATTGAATTTTGAAAAGTTTTACTTAAAACGTTTGGCGTAAATATGTCGCAGAAATGGAACCCAGAGTCAAATGTGCGCACACGACAAATGTGATTACATTTTTTCACTGTTATTGTTTATTATTAAAATGTAAAACAGTAGAGACAATAATTTATGTCTGATACATATACTGGGAGTCTTCTGTAATTAGTCTAACCGTGTGTTACTTCCCTATTTATATATATATAATTTGTGGTTGGTATTAAACCAAATATAGGCCACTTTCAGTATATTTAATTCTAGAAGATATGAGACAAAGTGTGAAACGTACAAGAATCACTTGATTTACATAAATAGAGATTTAAAAAAAAATCCATTTAATAAGGAGGGCCAGGGGAATCAAAATTAATAAACACCTCAAAACTTGAGAGAGAGAAAAAACAGATCGAGAAATAGTTGCAAACTTAAAGCTTTAGTCAGTGTTTAAAATACACATAACTGGGGTTACCCGAATGTATAAATTAACGACAGGTGTGAAGAGAACGCACTTACCGTTCCCTCGTGAAGGGTGAAAGTGAACACATTACTCCAGTGTGGGTCCTGTGTTACACGTGACACGTGAATAAATCGCTATATTTACTTCTAATTTCTTTCACAAATATTAGTTTAAAAATTCACAGTCGGATGGCGTTGTAAGTTTAGCTTCATTATCTCTTATTCCACTAGGTAAGACATCACAGCACATTATATGTACTATCATATGGTGTCGTTGTTGTTTTTGATCTTCGATTAGATCGTGATAATTTGTAGTTAGTATTGAGACGTATCTAGTTAGAGATACTCAGGTATGAACCCTATTATCCGAATGTTAATGTCACAGATTTCTCTGGTTCCCAGCCGCACAGCGGTTTACTTCCGTAAACAAACACGACGGAAGAAAAGCGAGAGATAAACGGGAAAAATCGTTACGTTGGGAAAGGCACGAAGGAGTAGCGAGGTTCAACGTAGTTCCTTTTACCATCTTCTCGGTATCTCCCGCGCCCACCAGAAGAGGTCCCAGTTAAACGTCTTTTATCACGGAAAACAAGCAGGACGGATAGGTTTCATATTGGTAGGCACACAGCACAATGAGAGAGAACGGATAGTCCTATCCACTCACACACTATTCACTCTAGACAGGGCAATGACTTCACGTGTAGGGGTATTTTATTCCCATTTCACTTATTCCGGTAGGGAGCGCTGCATGTCTTGGCGCGATGAAGTGATACTGGCAACGCAACAAATATTGTAGTATATGTACGTGTAATTATATTTTTTTACGTGTAATTATATATGTTTTACAACATAATTACTCATATTTGGTTAATAATATTCTCTTGTGGCAACTTGATACGAAACTACAATAATTATCATAACATATTTTTTATTTATTTAATTAATTCTTTTTAAAAACAACAGGGGGAGGTAGTGAGGGGGTTACTGGGGTTGAGGATACCCCAAAATGAGCCTCAACTTCCCCTGTAGCCATAGCATGTTAACTGTTAAAATTGGTTGATAACCTAACTACTAAAGGATGAAGAACGCAGCCCCCTCGATTTTGTTTCGCTTACCCCACTAAATCCCCTCGCCAGTTCGAGGCTAGTACAGCCAAACAATAAGAGGTGCTTTGTTCTATATTTTAATTAAAAGTAAGATATATATACAGGTTTTACAAATACGGTTAAACGTGTTTTCCTGATTTTATTTTTATTGTTTGTCACTAAGTTTTAAAGGACAAGTTACTTGTAAAAAAATAAAAATATCTTATTCTACCTACAATTATAAAGACACTCATGATAAAGAGAAAGACCCGTATTGTCAACTGCGAATATTTTTAGCTGCACAAGTGGATACTGAAAAAGAACAGGTTCGTTTCTAATTTACGAAAAAAACTCAGCGGCACAGCGCTAGAAACAGGGTTTCGACACTCGTGGTGGGCAGAACACAAATAACCAATTGTGTAGCTTTGTGCTTAACTTCGAAACAAACAAACAAAACAATCATTCTTGTGGTAAAAATTTATGCAAAAAAAACTAGAAAAATTCCCATTGAACTAATGACCTTCTAAAAATAGCTAACTAGATTTTTTATGTAAAATAATAGCTGATAATTGAATGTTAATTGGTAAGTGCTTAAAAGGAGCAAGTTAAACCAATGACTTTAATGCTATTACCGGATAAGGTAACTACTATCATCCGATTCGTAGAGAGAGAATGGACAGTCGGTTTTTACTGATTACAAGTTGACAATTATATCATAGTGGTTCTCAAACATATTTGTTCATGGACCGCTTCGGAGGGACAAAAACCCATATGCCACTTATTTACTCTACCTCTCTTCAATGCTTTGTCTTGTTACTGAAAAAAAAAACATAAAACGTGGAGGTTGCGTGTCAGTTACTTACATTTTGGACCATCTGAAAGACCTTGACGAACTACAAGCGATAAGAAGACCACACTTTCAGTCACTGCTATATCGGATTCGAAGTGCCATTTTTGACATACAGTGCTCTTTACTATTATTGCTGGCTACTAAATTGTAAAAAGTAATTACTGTATGTCACTGTGTCCCCTGGAAGTGTCATCATATTTTTACAATCCATCTTCATAGCTGTATTTGTTTTAGAATATGCTGAATATAAAATGAGGTTATTTGGAAACGACCACTAATAGATTTTTTTTCTTACGTTTCTTAAGTTTGTTTTCACACAGAAATAGTAGAAAAATACAACTCATGTCACTGTAGCCTGACTTCCTAACGTTGTGACCTACAGTTCCAAACATCCTCAACTCACACTTCCTGGTGCTGACTCCTCAACTTCTTAACATTGTCGCCTCAAGTTTCTAATGTTGTCACATTACACTTTACAACATTGTCGCCTCAAGTTTCTAATGTTGTCACATTACACTTTACAACATTGTCGCCTCAAGTTTCTAATGTTGTCACATTACACTTTACAACACTGTTGCCTCAAGTTTCTAATGTTGTCCCATTACACTTTACAACATTGTCGCCTCAAGTTTCTAATGTTGTCACATTACACTTTACAACATTGTCGCCTCAAGTTTCTAATGTTGTCACATTACACTTTACAACACTGTTGCCTCAAGTTTCTAATGTTGTCCCATTACACTTTACAACACTGTTGCCTCAAGTTTCTAATGTTGTCACATTACACTTTACAACATTGTCGCCTCAAGTTTCTAATGTTGTCACATTACACTTTACAACATTGTCGCCTCAAGTTTCTAATGTTGTCACATTACACTTTACAACATTGTCGCCTCAAGTTTCTAATGTTGTCACATTACACTTTACAACACTGTCGCCTCAAGTTTCTAATGTTGTCACATTACACTTTACAACACTGTTGCCTCAAGTTTCTAATGTTGTCCCATTACACTTTACAACATTGTCGCCTCAAGTTTCTAATGTTGTCACATTACACTTTACAACACTGTTGCCTCAAGTTTCTAATGTTGTTACTTTATACTTCATAACACTGTTGCCTCAAGTTTCTAATGTTGTCACATTACACTTTACAACATTGTCGCCTCAAGTTTCTAATGTTGTCACATTACACTTTACAACACTGTCGCTTCAAGTTTCTAATGTTGTCACATTACACTTTACAACATTGTCGCCTCAAGTTTCTAATGTTGTCACATTACACTTTACAACATTGTCGCTTCAAGTTTCTAATGTTGTCACATTACACTTTACAACACTGTTGCCTCAAGTTTCTAATGTTGTTACTTTATACTTCATAACACTGTTGCCTCAAGTTTCTAATGTTGTCACATTACACTTTACAACATTGTCGCCTCAAGTTTCTAATGTTGTCACATTACACTTTACAACATTGTCGCTTCAAGTTTCTAATGTTGTCACATTACACTTTACAACATTGTCGCCTCAAATTTCTAATGTTGTTATTTTATACTTTATAACACTGTCGTCTCAAGTTTCTAATGTTGTCACATTACACTTTACAACATTGTCGCCTCAAATTTCTAATGTTGTTATTTTATACTTTATAACACTGTCGTCTCAAGTTTCTAATGTTGTTACTTTATACTTCATAACACTGTTGCCTCAAGTTTCTAATGTTGTCACATTACACTTTACAACATTGTCGCCTCAAATTTCTAATGTTGTTACTTTATACTTTATAACACTGTCGTCTCAAGTGTCTAAAGTTGTCACCCTGCACTCCACAACATTGTCATCTCGAACTTTTAGTACTCTTAACTAATACTCTTCAATATACTCACTTCAAACTTCGTAAGACCTGTCAAGGACGTAACAAGGGGGAAGTCAAAATACCACTGAACTATTTTGAAAAGTCCAAAAGGTCCACTATCTTTTACATTTAAAAAGTAAACACCTGTCTTTTACATAAATAATTTAAATTATTTGTTAGAAGAAAAGGCCCACATTTGTTTGGAAAAAGCGCCCCCTGTACTAGAGTGATATCTACCTTATTCCTTGTGGTATTCCTAGTAAAATGGTTTTCCCATATTACAGTGATTTAGGTCCACCTACTGGAAGTTGAGAGAGTGGTCAACTATGCAGTATGTTCGTCTCTTTGATCAACAGTTATGGTTAACTATATTAACTACTGTGCACCGATATAAGTAACAGAACACAATATGAATAAATATTAAAAAAAAACTGAGAGAACTTATCTAGTTGTAAAAGAGACTGAAGATATTAAAACATTCCAATCACTCTGATGTGTTAAAGTAAAAACTTCAAAGCTTAAAACATAAAAGTGAAACCTCCAAAACTTACGTTAACTAACTGAGCTAGAAAATGAGTTATGTGGAACTAAACGTTTACTTTTAAGTAAATACAAAACTCAAAAGTTAGAAAACATTGTTCACTTACTAATTGTAAAACTGGAGTTAACTTTAAGAGTTTAACTCTAGTGAAAATAATGCACACAGTTCCTAAGTTAAACAACAAAGGTAAAACGTCGTACTTGTGAGTTTTACTGTGTCAAAAAGTTAACCACAATTTTTCCAACATGAACAATAATTAATTGTGCAAAGTTAAAGCTGAGTTTTAAAGCTAAAACGACCTCTCATGTTTCGGTGGAAAATCCACCATGTTCAGAAGATAGAAGACACAAAGATTACGTTATATATCCTCCAAATATTGATGCACAACTTGTTTCCATACATGGTTGTCATTGACAACATTGACTTCAAGAATGTTTTTCTTTTGCGTCAAGACCGACATCTATATTCAAAATCATTTTGTTTTGAACGATTTTTTCACCTTTCTCTGTCACTTAATTCATTTTTCGTAGCTTTACTTCTATGTATATTTACATTCTCCTGATCAATGATATGTGAAGAGTTGGTCAAATTTTCCGTCAGGGCTGAATAACTCGTTTTTAATGTATCAAAAGCATTTTGATGTTCTTTAACTGTAATTTTCAAATTGATACTTGTCTGTCCAATACAACGTAAGCCACAACTACAACGAAGTTTATATGCAATACTTTAATTTTTTTACTTCAATTTTGTCTTTCTCATCATTCATAATAATAATTAATTTTATATGAGAAGTAAAACGTTATTTAACAACATATGTTTTTGATGAACACGTTATCTAATTTTTGTTGATCACGATGAAACATATGACAAACATATTATTCCTTTATCTTTCCCTGCAAGGAACATAGTTACATTGGTTAATTGCCAATTAGCAAACATCCTCTTGCATGTTTACAAAGTAGAAAAGGAACTCTGATAAACACATTAATGTTCAAAAATGTATGTATTAACTTTGAAGGTATCAAGCACATATTATCATACAACTCTCTCCCTTTATCTTCAGGCCAATCTCCACATCTACAAATATGTCTTTAAGTGATAAAACCCGCTTCAGCATATCCACTTGGCTACTACACTAACAACCATAAATGCAAAACGAAGAAAATTACACATTAAAAATAATCCTTTAAAATGATCACCTACCTTCTTAAGAAGTGAAAATCTTTTCAGATCCACTTCACTTTTTCCTCAAGCTTTATTGGTAGATCTCAATGTTACTTTGTTATTATAAAGTGTCCAGACTTCCAACCAACAAGCTACCTAATCCTAATATGAGAACTTTAAAATAACTGCTACCTTATTTAGCACAAGCTGTTCTCAGTCAGGAGATTTGTGAGGTGTTCACCCACTTTCAATGTTCACCTTCAAATCTATTACAAGCAGATACTGAAGATCATGTACTAGAGTAGTGTGGTGGATATGGCCACTGCCAAAACTGTAAATGAAGAATTCTGGAGTGGGGTCTACAGCGTTATCTGTACATTGGTTCTATGGACCAGGGCTTCCAGTTGAGGAAAGTCTTCATCAACCATGTTATTACTCATCACACTGAAGGTATCCACACATCTATTGCCCAACCAACCTCCAACAGAGTGCATTATGTTTTTTTCTTACTTCTATCAACAGATGTAGAACATAAAGAATGTTGCTCTTAGACCTTTCGGTCTTCTGAAGTTTTTCTTTTCGACTCCAAGAGGGGCTAGATCTGGTATTGGGACCTCTATTAAGAAGACCAGTATACTAGGCATCATAGTGCTGAATGCACACTCCCTGCTCCATGTCCAGTACTCCCAGTGATGAAGTGAGTGATGGTGTCGTAGAAATCTTCAGAGTTCAGAGAACTAAACCTGCATGTCAGACACTACATAGCCTGCATGTTAGACAATCCACAGCCTGCATGTTAGACACTCCACAGCCTGCGTGTCAGACACTCCACAGCCTGCATGTCAGACACTCCACATCCTGCATGTTAGACACTCCACAGCCTGCATGTCAGACACTCCACACCCTGCATGTTAGACACTCCACAGCCTGCATGTCAGACACTCCACAGCCTACATGTCAGACACTCCACAGCCTGCATGTTAGACACTCCACAGCCTGCATGTCACACTCCACATCCTGCATGTTAGACACTCCACAGCCTGCATGTCAGACACATTTTCATGCAGTGTTCTCATTTTACTGCCTTCAATAATATAAACACTGGACCAGCCCCACACATGAAAGGCAGTGTGATATTAGTAATTGTATACACTGGGCCAGCCCTGCACATGAAAGGCAGTATGATAATTGTAATTGTATCATGTAAAACATACACGACATCTAACATAGCCAAACATTTTCAGTCATTAGTGGTGTGGTCAAATGCCCATCCTAGTTAACACATCTAAGAGACACCTCACATTAAATTCAGAAATCTGCGACTACTCTGCATGGCTGGTCATTTTCACCAGGAAAATCATTTGAGCACTCGGAAAGCAAAAGGTAGCAATATCCATTCAGTTATTTTTTTCTAAACGAAATTAACACCCGCTATTATAGCTTATTATATCAATTACTTGATCAGGAGGTCATCATAAGCATCTTGGCCAAATATTGCATCTAAGAAGCTACCTCTCCTCATCAACCACTTGACCAAGTCATGTTCTGAGCCATGAGGATACAGCATCAGGATCTGCACTACCTGTTCGCATCACTGATATCATATACCAATTTCTTCCATCTCATGTGATGGTAATGTTTGCCCACTAATTCATGTATTTCTCCCTTAGCCAGCCCTGCCTTCAATTAGGATTGTGTTTCTCTGATTGGTGAGTATTTTGAGGTTCTGAATAGACTTTTGTATTTCGTTTCAAACATCCCCAATCATGCTATTCCAATAATATGGGCTTATTTTCAAGGGTAACGTTTTAGAGATATTTTGGGTGATCAGAATACCCCTTGCTCTCTATCCTGAAACATTGACTGCATGATAATGTATGACATGAATCTTCACAGCATTGGTAAAGATGAAAGCTCCAGAAGAGTTCCTGTGGATCCTTCAGCCTCGGCATGAAATCCACCCTCTTCCAAATTGTATACACATCTTATACTTTCTCTGGAATGTTAAATACATAGATGTTCAAACAATAGTATATTTCTTGTTGAGATTTCAAAATTCCCCCCACTTTTCTCATACCTGTTAGCTTTATTCCCACGGAGCAGTTGGTTAGACCTGCTTGTAGAATGGTAAGGAAATACTGTAACTTATTGATATCTCCAATTTACAACAGGAGTCATCTAAAGGAAAGTCCTAATACTTATAGAAGTAAAACCACACAATCACTTTTGACACAAATAATAACACAAGAGAATAAAAGAGCAGAGGCAAGACTTTAGTTGTGTGTGTCAAACTGATTAGAAAAATGTGATGCTCTTATTTCAAAGATCTTATCAGTTTGGTGTACCTTATATAAGTTAAAGTAAAGCCATAAATCTTAAAAACTAAAAATTAAACTAGAGAATGAGTTAACTAAAACTAAAAGTTTACTTGTAAACAGAAACTTAGCTCGATGGTAAAACAAAAATTGTTCAATTACTAAGATTCAAACTCTGGTTCACTTTATTTTATTTATGGTTTTTTTTACCTTAAGTAAAAATAATTATCAAATTACTACTAGAAAAGTCCAAAGTTAAACAATAAAAATAAACTAAATCTCATGGTCACGAGTTTTACAATGTTGAAGCAAAGAGGTCAAAGTTTAAATGAAACAAGTTAACACTGCATACAAATATATCTTTGCATCATTGTATGGAATTGTAGTCTAAGTCTTTCTAATTCTAAATATGTCCTACCTGACAGGAGCAAGCCTGGCTTTACACACAAACCAAAATACACAAACAAAGCCAGGTTTGCACACGAATCACACCTTACATCCAAGATTTGTATTGTTTTAGACTTAACATTTTTATCAGTAAAGCAGAGGACAACGTTTTGACCTTCTTAGGTCATCTTCTGGTTAACCTTGAAAGGTTACAGTGTTAGGTATTAGTAAAAGTTTTAATATCCATACCAGCCACCTTGAGATACATTTTTACTTCAAGTGGGTTTCTCCTTGTCACGGACTTGGAACTTAGATGGAAGATGCAGCTGTCTCTATCCTTTACCCTATTCGTCAACAGGAAAATGACTTTTACTTTCTGATACGTAACGTTTCATTTTCTCCGTAAAAAAAACACAAAAAACTGTTAATTACAAATCAATTGCATGTTCTCCAAATAAGAGAAGTTGAAGTGAGAAACTCGTGGCGTTCAAGTTAAGAACATTTTGAAAAACTTTAGATCCAAACTAAACAACAGTACCGCCCTCTAGTTAAGTTTCTTACCTCACATTTCTTCAGCTATTACCTAACACTGTAACTTCATACTTTCTAATTATCTCACACTGTGTTTTAATGGCGGTTCTATGGTACTCTATATCGTATTTTTCTTCATCGTTGTTCAAAATCACAAGAATATATTCAAAACACTTTCACAGGTACGTTAATAACTGAAATATCTACCTAGAAAATATCCAAGTACGTTTAAAGACGCGTTCATAACTCAGGATGTCAATAGTTTCATGGAATTCATGGTCTGGCATAACCAGGTGTATCAAGGCGTTCGACTCGTAATCTAAGAGTCGCGGGTTTGAATCCCCGTTGCACCAAACATGCTCGCCCTCCCAGCCGTGGGGGCGTTATAATGTGACGGTCAATACTACTATTCGTTGGTAAAAGAGTAGCCTAAGAGTTGGCGGTGAGTGATGACAACTAGCTGCCTTCCCTCTAGTCTTACACAGCTAAATTAGGGACGGCTAGCGCAGATATCCCTCGTATAGCTTTGCCCGAAATTAAAAAAACAACAACAAACAAACATAAAATTCATGAAATCTGTCAATCTTTCTACCTATTGTCTCCAACCTCTCTATCATATAACTACAAACAATATGAAAATAGCAGTGCGAACTAGCTTCAAGAAGGCAGAGTTATTAGTTGAAATCGATGTAAGGTTTTTATTTCTGACTTCCTTTAGTATGGTCATCACCTGCGCCATCATAAAATTATCATGCCCATTTTTTAAATATTTTTAATGTACTTGCAGTATATTTGTTAACGTAACAGAAAACTCTGAATGAATTTAAAGGAATAGAGTTCCTTCGTGATTTCGATTCTTTGTTCTCTCGTGTGCTGCAAGTCAAATAAACACAACATAACCATAGAGAGCACCCAAATACTAAATAAAGAAACAAACATAAACAAACGCAAAATTAAAGAAACCTTACTTATACAACAACTCAAGCCCAAAATAAACCAATACAAAGGAACACCTTTATACCTATATTAAAATAATATAATTAATAATAATAATAAAATAAATAATATAAAATTATATATTCAAACATCTAAGCACGCCCTCTACATTCCGACACTCAGTTACACAACCCCTTTCAAACATGTGGTCAGCTTCCGGTGAGTTACCTCTTTCTTTCTTTGTGAACCTGACGATGACCGAAGAAGATCGAAACGTTGTTCGCTCCTCTATGTAAAATATTTTCTCAACCCAAACGAGCTGTTTTTACATATATAGAGTCTGTTTCTATAAGTACAGCCTTTAGTTTTAAGCCTAATGTAAACGTGGTAGTGATAATAGACTTTGTCTAAACAGATTGTGAATCTCGTGTTTTTTATGTCTGCTTTTGACTGCATTACAAGAAATTCAGTTGCTTGTTTGTTTTCGAATTTCTCACAAAGCTACTCGAGGGCTATCTGTGCTAGCCGTCCCTAATTTAGCAGTGTAATGCTAGAGAGAAGGCAGCTAATCATCACCACCTACCGCCGAATCTTGAGCTACTCTTTTACCAACGAATAGTGGGATTGATCGTCACATTATAACGGCCCCACGACTGAAAGGGCGAGCATGTTTGGTGAGACTGGGATTCGACTCGCGACCCTCAGATTACGAGTCGAACGCCTTAACCCATCTGGCCATGCCGGGGCCTTGTATGTTTAAGATCGGAGGAACCCTATATTGTTTTCTTTAATTGTTGTTGCTATCAACAATAAGTTGTAGTATTTCCAAATGCAGTTTACTATAGTTAGAACGTTAACAATTGGGTGATGTTACAGACATTGTGGAAAGTAGCAGTAAACGTCATAAGTGTAGAAAGACCAGAAGTTAGACTATAATGATTGGTGAGCTCGCACGCCTTTTCCAGGTTTTAGTGTCTTTACAATTTGCAATTAAACGAGGTTTTCCGTGGCTAATTTTGAAAGCTAACGATTTTGAAAACGAAGACATTCAGGAGAGAAATTAAGATTATACGACAGATTCTAATTTTCCCACATTTAGTGGCAAACAATCATTTAATTAGTCACTCTGTATTCGCTGACACTGTTTGTTTTTTAGATTGGGTTTAGCAAACACGAGAAAAAGCTAGAACAGGAAATATGAGTGTACATATAAGACCTCCTGAGAGAGGTATTTTCTCTCAAAATAATTGATTATTAGCGGGACAATACACAAACTCTGCCCCTCGTTGGTACGGCGGTAAATCTAAGGATTTACAACGCTAAAATCGGTGGTTGGATTCCCCTTGGTGGATTCAGCAGATAGCTCGATGTGGCTTGCTGTAAGAAGACACATGCGTAAAGTCTACCAGGGGAGAGTTGGACGTAATGCCTTACAACAAAATTAGAACAAAGACAACATAGACTGCACGTATAGCTTAAGATTTTTTTGTTCTTTTTTTTAATTTCGGGCAAAGCTACACGAGGGCTATCTGTGCTAGCCGTCCCTAATTTTGCAGTGTAAGACTAGAGGGGAAGCAGATAGTCATCACCATCCACCGCCAACTCTTTGGCTAATCTTTTACTGGCAAATAGTGGGATTGACCGTCACATTATAACGCTCCAACGGCTGAAAGGACGAGCATGTTTCATGTGACGGGAATTCGAACTTGCGACCCTCAGATTACGAGTCGAGTACCTTAACCACCTGGCCATGCTTGATCTGCTTTAGACTAACAGTAACGAAGAAGAAAAAGAATGCAAGTTAGGTATAACAACGAACATTATGGATTGGCATAAAGAGTAACAACGTATGACTGGTTACATGACTGAACAAAACAAGAGGGAATTCCCAATAGCTGCGGCTGTGATTAGATCTTAAGATCAAAGATGAGGTTAAAGTTTGTATACGAAGAAAAGAAAACAACTCAGAGCCGCTGTAAGACCTGTTATGCCGAGGCTAAATAAGAGAAGAAATTACGTCTGTCACAAAGAAGACAAGAACAGTAACAAATACCATAAACATCACGATTGGTAATAATAACGAAAAAAAAAAACAGTTTTAATGTGTGCAACCGAAGACACAAAAGAAAACGGATAACTTTAATCCAAGCATTGAGCCCGAGCGACAAGTGTCTCAGTAAGGAACCATACGTATGCTTGAATGAATGTTTTATAAGTTTGAAGTTGGTGCTAGTATTGAGTATTTACCTTGGAATACCGAAACGTACCAGCTGGATTGTTACTGTTACAACAAATGAAAACTCTTACAAGACTCCTAATACCAGAAGAACTGTAACAAATTAAGTGTTATATCTTACAAAGACTTAAGACATTGGTGGACACTCCAGTTTCATTTTGGTTTACTTTTAGAATTCTGATTTCAGCTGTTATCGTTTTTTTTTTTGTGGAAAGTTTCAGTCCTCACCGTGAGTACTGTTGTGGCTCGACTTTTCTCTTGGGTGACATTTTGTACAGTTGATAAAGAAAAGATGATGAGATTCCACTGAGTGTCTGTGTTTTGCGTCCATTTGTTTTGTCGGCCCTCCTTTCACACCAGTGTTTTAGTGAATAATACACGTATAATGAATTTTTTCTCCTGTTTTACTAAGAAACATGTTCCGCTTCTAAATATTAACGTAGATACTTCCTGTGGGATTAAAAGTAAACGCTTGATATATTTGAACACGATGTACCCAGGAAATAAAAAGAGCTTTATATTGATAAAGTTGTGAACATTTTCTCTTTCTAAGGCAGATGCTAGAACATTTCTAGTCGTCTGAACAAATAACGTATAATCTTAATATTTTGAAAACATGTATATATACAGTAATATTCACACTTGTAACAAAAAGAAACTGCAATAAATGTTATCAGAAGCTCCTGTCACTCCAATAACACCTACACAAAATAAGGTGTTTTAAGAATTAGTCCATCAGTCACGTGAAATAAATGTTATCAGAAGCTCCTGTCACTCCAATAACACCTACACAAACTAAGGTGTTTTAAGAATTAGTCCATCAGTCACGTGAAATAAATGTTATCAGAAGCTCCTGTCACTCCAATAGCATCTACATGAGATAAGGTTTTTTAAGAATTAGTCCATCAGTCACGTGAAATAAATGTTATCAGAAGCTCCTGTCACTCCAATAGCATCTACATGAAATAAGTTGTTTTAAGAATTAGTCCATCAGTCACGTGAAATAAATGTTATCAGAAGCTCCTGTCACTCCAATAACACCTACACAAAATAAGGTGTTTTAAGAATTAGTCCATCAGTCACGTGAAATAAATGTTACCAGAAGCTCCTGTCACTCCAATAGCATCTACATGAAATAAGGTGTTTTAAGAATTAGTCCATCAGTCACGTGAAATAAATGTTATCAGAAGCTCCTGTCACTCCAATAACATCTACATGAAATAAGGTGTTTTAAGAATTAGTCCATCAGTCACGTGAAATAAATGTTATCAGAAACTCCTGTCACTCCAATAACACCTACATGAAATAAGGTGTTTTAAGAATTAGTCCATCAGTCACGTTAGTTCAAAAGTGCCATTTTTAATCGCAAAATATCTGCTGTAATAGCTCCTAAAAACGTTAGGGTTACAACACTTATCATACGTAAACCATAAACGTAGATGAAAAACAAGACAAGAAGCAGGAAAAATTATATTCGAACTAAGTTTCTGGGCGCCTTAACCCACAATAACCCAAAATCTGCTATCACTCGCTCTCCGAAGCCAGTTGTGGGTATGGTGGTTGACTTTAAATGAACATTAATATCGTATTAAATATTTATTAGAAAAACCATCTTTAATTTTTATATGTGTGAAACGTTGAACTTTCACCTGTAGACAATTATTACAAAATAACATGAACTATACAAAAATGCCCCCCGCTAGTAAAGCGGTATGTCTACAGATTAACAATGTTAAAATCACAGGTTCGATTCCCCTCGGTAGGCTCAGCAGATAGCCCGATGTGGCTTTGCTAAAAGAAAAACACACGCGAACTATACAAAAACTACCTAGATTGTTTATTAATAAATGAATAGCTTAGAAAATGTCAGTGAAAAAAATAGATGGTCAATTGTTATATGACCTTTGAGTTGTTTCGTGGGAACCCTGGTGGACATGTCTTATCATGTTAATTCAATAATAATATTCGATTAATTTTCAAAACGTTTCTACCAATATATATATATATATAAGTACTATGATGCAGTTCTATTTTATCGCCATCTAGTGTCAATAACTATAAGTCAGTTTTTGCCTTGCTAACCCTTAAAGCCAATGAGTCTTCAACAATTTCAAAACGGACACCAAATCAATCATGTTATCGTGAAAACTTCACGAGTAACGAGAAAAGATGTTGTTTTTTTTCACTATACTAATGTCTTATTGTACGTAAAATACCAATGGAAAAAATTCCGAAAATAAAAGCACTCCGATAAAGTTTTGAAACAAAGTTCTGATGAATCTGCCAATTTGGTTACAGATAAATATAAAGTAAAATATCACGGAAATAATACTGCACCAAGAATGTTAAATACATTTTAGTAACCTACTTAGGATGTTTAAAGAACGCTGTATCCAACCTACTTAGGATGTTTAAAGAACGCTGTATCCAACCTACTTAGGATGTTTAAAGAACGCTGTATCCAACCCACTTAGGATGTTTAAAGAACGCTGTATCCAACCTACTTAGGATGTTTAAAGAACGCTGTATCCAACCTACTTAGGATGTTTAAAGAACGCTGTATCCTAACTTTAACAGACTCACAAAAACTGATGTTTAGTTTTATTTACGGTTCACCTTTTTCTCCATTTTTAGTTTCTCACAACTTTCTAAAAAAAAAGAGGCGAATTTGCGCATAAATTTAATATGACGAGTTTTTTATTTACGAGCTTTGGCTTATCTGGAACTAATGTACATTTGTCGAAATTCAAGTTCGGATGATTCAAGATTATACCAGAGACCATTGTCCTAATTTTTCTACTGAAAGGGTATAAACAGAAGTAAGAATACTCCTTGATAGAGCACTTAAAACCAAAATTAAACCAATATAAAAGAACACCTTTATACCTATACTAAATAACAATCTAACATCCACCTGCATCGCCCCCTACGATCCTGTAACCGTTTATACTCTCGTCCCTAAGACATGTGTCCGGCAAAGGTCACCTGCAAACTCTCTCTTTCTTAACCTGAAGATGACCTAGAAGGTCGAAACGTTGTTCTCTCCTTATCAATAAAAGTGTTAATACCCGTACCAGCTGTTCTGAGATACAGACGTAATAATAATAATAATAATACCAAGTTCCTTTTCCTTGAATTTTCGAAATGATGCCAGATTTAGTGGAGATAATTTGCCCAGGAACAAGTAGTTTTGTCCAATCTTCTCATTGGTAAAGTTGCAAGACAATGTGCTATACCAAAGCGAAGTCACCGAATCCATCATTCCTCGAGTCCTCAATGTTGGAATACTCAATCACATTTAATTCACTGACAGCTTTTGACACAGTAAGGCGCATGCCAACTGAACGTAACTGTCAACATTCATTTGCTTTGTAGCTTTACCCTTAAAATTTATGACGCAGTTATTCCTCGTTGTCGTTTTTTATTTCATTCAAAAAGACAGAGCTGGAACCTTTAATGTAAACTTAAGAGATAATAAACTTCTTTAATTTGTTACTTAACTCCTGTGTCGTCTTCGCACGTAGATACAATTTTACGACTGTGTAATTTTGGTTAATTCAAACTAGACTTTGTTTATAGACTCTTTGTTTAACGGTTAATTTCTCCATTCCCAATAATTAACCTTTTTATTTTGCCTTTCATGACCACTTCCAAAGCCAATTCCATGACCAATTCCATGATTTTTTTATGTTGATTTCTTTCTACTTTTTTTTAGAAAAAAAAATCGCCAAATTAACTTCAACCTTCAAAGATGACGTTTCTTGGTTTACTTTATATTTCACGCACAATTTCAAGATTCTATGAAAAACAAAATGGCGAAGCTTTATGTTGTAGATGAATCATTCTTGGCTAACGCATGTCCACAGTTTCTGTATTTTGGATGATTTAAAATCATTTCTTTGATCCTATCCGTCCATTACACGTCGTAACCTACGGGTCAGAAATGTTTCTGTTGGTCAATACATATACAGATGATTTAAAGTCTGTAGTTGAATGGTCTTGGTTCTATGTAAGAGTCTAAATAAACTATAGAATTATTTTTGTTGGTTCCTCAATGGAACAGTGTTACATTTAGGTAACGTACCCATTTTTAACCTAACAAATATATTTCACAAAAACATTTTTGCACAACATAGATCTATTTACGTAAAAAGTTCAAACAAACATTTCCCCTTTATTTTCATAATGCATACATTAAAGGATTAAATCCTTTTCTGGAAAGTAAAGAAATCCTGTGTAGGATCATCGAATCCTAAGTGTTTAGCATATATCACAATGGCTCTCAACAGCAACACAAACACAAACGATTTATTACTTTTATGTTTGATTTATAACAACTTCTAAACCTTTACCCTATTATCGCATTGGTTATGCCCTCATGTAGCGTTTTCACTCGGCTTTGATTTTCTTTTTAAAGGTTGCTTGTCAGAGTTCTTATTTGTTCATCTAGTTACAGCTGAGTACGTTTTGTCTCTTCTTCAATGAAGAGAATTAGCGGGTATCTTGTTTCTAGGCTTACCATTATTGCGATTAGCGATAATAGTACATATATCTTTCTAACAGCACCATATACACTTTAATAATCAAATTCGTACACATTAAATGGTATCTAACACTACAACTCACGTGTTTTTTTAAAAACTTTCTTCTCAAAGAACTGTAATTGTTGAGCAGCTTTTAAAAGGAACGCAAATAAACATCTGTCCTCACCAGAATACTTGAACTCTTTAATTGCGCTACTATGACAGCGTATGTGCATATATATTTTACAAAAATGACTGTGCCCTTGAAACTAAAACGCTGTCTTATTAGGGGATCGTTTCTAAAATTTATCTTTTTTGAAATTGAAAAATAAAGCCGTCCGATGTTGATTAAAAAGGTAAACAAAATAAAATTTGGTATCGTTGAGTAAAAAACTTTAATATACATTATAAATGGAAATTCTGTAGCCGTATTAAGATGTTTTTTATCTTTAAATTTATGGTGTGGAAAAAGTTATGTAAAAACATTCGAAAACTAGTATTTAACTAGAAACAATAAACTTTTCAGAAAGCATGAAAATTCCACATTATAAAATAAAAATATAAGTTGTTTGTTTATTTGTTTTACAGCAAAGCCACAGTGGACTATTTGCTGTGTCTAGAGCGGGGAATCGAATCCCAGATTTAAACCTTGTAAGTCCGGAACTTACGCTGCTACACTAGAGAAATAATAACACAGAAGCAATGGTTATCAAGTTATGATATACTCGTAAGAAAGCTTTGTTTGAAATACCTACTAAATAATTTAGAAATCCATCTCGCGGTAAATCATATAATTCAACCGAACAATATTTCTTAAAATATTAATGGTCATTCATATTTGGATAATTAATTGTTACATTAACAGTCATTAAGCCTAAATTTTAAAATCTCTTTAAGAAGAGCGACAATAAGCAGTAGTCTTGCTTTACAAGCAGTGTATTTGAATGTAAAAGTTTGGATCCCTTCATTGTTGATTAGAATATTTACTCCTAATATGTCGTTCTCAGATGAACAAATTTATCATTCAAGAGTGACAAGATAGAATCGATATAATAACGAGAGGTTTTAACGGGTTGTATATTACTAAGTAAATACAAATTCTCTGAACTCAACTGAGCTTGAGAAAGAAAGTGTCCAAACACAATGTAACATTCGAGCAAATAATCATTATTTAACTCACAAGCACAGTAAGATTTCTATATTTGGATAGAGGGCGCATTTAAAGGAAATTGGTCTTTATCTTATTGTGTTGGGCCTGGCATGGCCAAGCGCGTAAGGCGTGCGACTCGTAATCCGAGGGTCGCGGGTTCGCGCCCTCGTCGCGCTAAACATGCTCGCCCTCCCAGACGTGGGGGGCGTATAATGTGACGGTCAATCCCACTATTCGTTGGTAAAAGAGTAGCCCAAGAGTTGGCGGTGGGTGGTGATGACTAGCTGCCTTCCCTCTAGTCTTACACTGCTAAATTACGGACGGCTAGCACAGATAGCCCTCGAGTAGCTTTGTGCGAAATTCCAAAAAAACATATTGTGTTTAAATTGAATTTATTAGACAGATACTTGTTAAAATATCTTCTAAACTGAATGAACGTAGCATTATATATACATAACAACAAATGCTTGTGATACCTACACGACTGTTGGTTATTCTTATTGAAACATAAGAACAGTTATAACATCGAGACATCACATAACCTGCCAATGGAAAAAAACAAAGTCACTCAATATTTTCACACAATATGTATGAACGTGCACAAAGTTTTCGACAGTATAACAAAGGTAATACATTAGGTCAATGGTACTAAACAATAGGTAGCTATATAAAGGGGAACTTAACAGTTTTCTTGATCAACGTGGTATATAAATTGAGTTTCAGGCATCATGGCTTCTAGAATCTGATGATCCTGTAATTTGTTTAGATTTGTAAATCTTGGAATCATTGATTTTTAAACGATTATAAAGAGACTTTAAAGTGCGGTATGCATGTTTATCAAATCTTTTATTTTTCTAGTTAGTACTGTGCATATATCAGTTCACTAAAAATTTTCATTTACACATGTTTCTAGCTGTACATGTAGTTTTAACAACTGAACTTATTTGTAAAAAAAATGTGGCAAAGTTTGTTTTGTGTTTAGTTAATTATTATTTTATGGTGTCACATAAATCTGGTATATAATAAGCAACTCTCTCAGTCTCAAGATTTATACAGTTACACAGAGTTGGACTTATCCATTAAACGTGCTGTCTTTTCTTCATTGAACTTTTGACTTTTATTTTACTTTTGAAATATAAATTGATTTTTCACTATATCACATTGTATTCAGCCTCTCTCTTACTTAAACTCAGTCATAGACAGAATGGAGGTTTAATCCATGATACGATTTTTGGGGAACATTCTGTTACTCTGGGGAACTACCAACAATGTGTACCTAAGAATACGATAACAGCTTCTTGGACAGTAGGAACCGTAGAATTACAGGCTTTCATACACACATATTATTTTCTCTCAGAGAATTCTGGGATTCCTGTTGTTCCTGATGAGCTGTCATGTTAGTCTTAGTTCAAATCAGTTAAATACTTTTTCAGTCAATATTCTGTTCTACATCTGTATTCTATCTGAGGATCACCATCCATTTTTAGTTTATATTATGCTGACCTTTGGTAATTATTTCACCATACTTACAATCCAGAGAATACGCTCTCTAAGCCTTTTCTATCTCGTTAGCTCTTTTCTGATCCATAGTGTACCAACGGACGAAATCAATCTTTTCTCATTTTTCCAAAGAATTCTTTTACAATATTGTATCAACTACGAAGTATTCTGTTGGTTCTTTAAAAGGTATTAATTGCCCTTGACGATGTGCCATCCTCCTCACAAAAAAACAAAACAAAACGTGGCGTTAAAACTCATTGTACACTTTCAACTCAAGTGGCAAGAAATGCATTCTGTGTTTTACAAACGATTTTCAAGTGTTCTGCCGAATTAAGTCATTTACTTGTTATCACAATCTTATACCTAGAAGGCAAAAGATGTGAGTTTAAATCCCGAGAAGTATTAGTTTATTTTGGGAAACACTTAGAAATATTGCCATTCATAAACTCATTTCGACAATATCAACCAAACTAACAGTAAATGTATTCTGGGATTAGAAAGCCAAAAGATGGGGTAAATAGTCTAGTTTTGAATCTGTTTTAGTCTTATTCGGCCCGAATGATTTATATCCGAAACTATGGATATAAATAAAAATACTGTTACTTTTGTAACTAAGCCAAACGATGTGAGAATTCCCGTTCCACGATCGTAACATTTTTTATAATTTCAAGCAATATCAAAATATGACCTTTCGTACTATTTCACTGTGTTGTAATTAATATCATTATTCATGGTTAACTTTGTAAAAAAAAAAAAGAAAAACATACGTCCACGCTTCTAAATTCAAAGACTCTAATATAAAACAACAAAGATAATAACCATACCAAAAAAAACACATCAAAATAACAATACAAAAATAACCATACCAAAATAACAATACCAACAAACAATTTCAACATAAGAATACCAAAATAAAATACCAAAATAAGAATACAATAATAACAATAGAAAAATATCAATACAAAGATAACCATACCAAAATAAAAATACATAAATAACCGTACCTAAATAACAGTACCGAAATAATCATACCAAAATAAAAATATCAAAATAACAATACCAAAATAACAATTAAAAATAACCATAGAAAAATAGCAATACCAAAATAACAATGCAAAAATAACCATACCAAAATAACATAATCAAAATAACCATACCCAAATAACAATACAAAAATAACCATACCAAAATAAAAATGTTTGTTTTTTGGAATTTTACACAAAGTTACTCGAGGGCTATCTCTGCTAGCCGTCCCTAATTTAGCAGTGTAAGACTAGAGGGAAGGCAGTTAGACATCACCACCCACCGCCAACTCTTGGGCTACTCTTTTACCAACGAATAGAGGGATTAACCGCAACATTATAACGCCCCCACGGCTGAAAGGGCGAGCATGTTTGGCGCGACGGGGATGCGAACCCGCAACCTTCAGATTACAAGTCGCACGTCTTAATACACTTGGCCATGCTGAGATTCAAAATAAAAATACCAAAATAACAATAGCAATAAAACAACACCAAAATAACTACACAAAATTAACAATACCAAAACAACCACACCAAAATAACAATACAAAAACAACAATACTAAAATAATTATACCAAAATAACAATACCAAAATAAAAATACGAAAATAACAATACAAAAATAACCACACCAAAATAACAATGCAAAAATATAATATCAAAATAAAAATAACCACACCAAAATAACAGTACCGAAATAACCATACCAAGATAACAATACCAAAATAACAATACCAAAATAACCATATCAAAGTAACAATACCAAAATAACAATTACAAATAACCATAGAAAAATAACAAAAATTAAATAATGATATCAAAATAACAACGAAAAAATAGCCACACCGAAATGCCCATACCAAAATAACAATATCAAAATAACAATACAAAAATAACAATAGAAAAATAACAATACAAAATTAACCATACAAAAATAACAATACCAAAATAACAGTACCGAAATAACCATATCAAAGTAAGAATACCAAAATAACATTACAAATAACCATAGAAAAATAACAAAAACTAAATAATGATATCAAAATAACAACGAAAAAATAGCCACACCGAAATGCCCATACCAAAATAACAATATCAAAATAACAATACAAAAGTAACCATACAAAAATAACAATAGAAAAATAACAATATTCAAATAACAATACAAAAATAACCATACAAAAATAACAATTCCAAAATAACAATAAAAAATAAACAATACCAAAATAAATAGAAAAATAACAATACCAAAATAACAATATCATAATAACAATACAAAAATAAAAATAAAAAACAACCATTCCATAATAACAATACAAAAATAACAATTGCAAAAGACAATACAAAAATAGCAATAGAAAAATTACCAGAGCAAACTAACAATACCAAAATAACCATACCAAAAAACAATAGAAAAATAGCAATACCAAAATAACAACATCAAAGTAACAATACCAAAATAACAACATCAAAGTAACAATACCAAAATAACAATACAAAAATAACAATACCAAAAAACAATATCAAAATAATAATAAAAATAGCAATACCAAAATAACAAATAAAAAACAACCATACCAAAAGAACAACACCAAAAAAACAATACAAAGATAACCATACCAAATTAACCATACCAAAATAAGAATACAAAAATAATCATACCGAAATAACCATACAAAAATAACAATACCAAAATAGCCATACTAAAATAACAATACAAAAATAAAAATACAAAAATAACAAACCCAAAATAATTACATAAAATTAACCATATCAAAATAACAATACAAAAATAAAAATACAAAAATAACAAACCCAAAATAATTACATAAAATTAACCATATCAAAATAACAATACAAAAATAACCATTCCAAAATAACAATACCGAAATAACCACACAAAAGTAACAATACTAAAATAACAATTCAAAAATAACCATAGAAAAATAACAATAAAAAAGTAACAATACATAAATTACCAAAATAATCAAACAAAAATAACAATACAAAATAAAAAATAACAATACAAAATAACAACACCAAAATAACAATACAAAAATAACAACACAAAAAATAGTATCAAAAAACAACACACAAATAACAATACCAAAATACCATATAAAATAACAATACCAAAATAGCAGTATGAAAATAACAATACAAAAACCACCATTCAAAAAAACAATACAAAAATAACAATACCATAATAACAATACAAAAATAGCAATACAAAAATAACCATACCAAAATAACCATACCAAAAAACAATACCCAAATAACTATACAAAAATAACAACATCAAAATAGCCAGAGAAAAATAACAATACCAAAAAAACCATACCAAAATAAAAATACGATAATAATAATACAAAAATAATCATACCAAAATAACAATACAAAAAAATATAAAAAACAATAGAAAAAACAGAGAAAAATAACAATACCAAAATAACAATACGAAAATAACCATATAAAAGTAACAATACCAAAATAACAATTAAAAATAGCCATAGAAAAAAAACAACACCTAAAAATGATATCAAAATAACAATGCAAAGATAGCCATACCGAAATACCCATACCAAAATAACCATACAAAAATAACAATACCAAAAATTACCAAAATAACAATAGAAAACAACAATATCAAAATAACAATACAAAAATAACCATAACAAAATAACAATAAATATTAACAATACCAAAAAACATACCAAAATAACAATACCAAAATAAAAACACAAAAATAGCAATACAAAATAACCATACAAAAATAATAATACAAAAAATAATATCAAAAAACAATATCAAAATAACAATAGCATAATAACAATACAATAATAAAAATAAAAAACATTCCATAATAAAAATACAAAAATAACAATTGAAAATATAATACAAAAATAACAATAGAAAAATTATCATAGCAAACTAACAATACCAAGATAACCATATAAAAAAAAACAATAGAAAAATGACAATACCAAAATACCCAACATTAAGGAACGATACCAAAAACAAAAACACCAAAATAACAATACAAAAGTAACAGTAGAAAAATAACAATACAAAAACAATCATATGAAAATAACAATACCAAAACAACGGTATGAAAGTAACAACATAATAAATATTAAAATAACAGTACCAAAATAATCAAACAAAAATAACAATACAAAAATAACAATCCAAAAATAGCAATACTAAAATAACCATACGAAAATAATAATACCAAAATATTCATACAAAAATAACAATACCAAAATACCATATAAAATAACAATACCAAAATAGCAATATGAAAATAACAATAAATAACCACCATTCCAAAAACAATACAAAAATAACAATATTATAATAACAATATAAAAATAGCAATAGAAAATTAACCATACCAAAATAACAATACCAAAATAGCCATACAAAAATAACAATACCAAAATAGCCAGAGAAAAATAACAATACCAAAAAACCATACCAAAATAGCCAGAGAAAAATAACAATACCAAAAAACCATACCAAAATAACAATACATAAAGAACAATACTAAAATACTTATACCAAAATAACAATAACAAAATAAAAATTCAAAAATAACCATAGAAAAATAACAACACCAAAATAACAATATCAAAATAACAATACCAAAATAACCATACAAAAATAACAATAGAAAAATAACAATTAAAAATAACCATAAAAATATCACAACACCAAAATAACAATATCCAAATAGCAATATTAAAATAACAATACAAAAATAACCATACCAAAATGACAATCCAAAATAACCATACCAAAATAACAACACCAACAATTATATAGGAAAATAACCATACCAAAAAACCATACAAAAATAACAAAACCAAAAAAAGGATACGAAAACAACCATACGAAAATAACAATACCAAAATAACCATGCCAAAATACCAACGCAAAAATAACAATAGGGAAATAACTATACCAAAATAACCATATCAAATTAACAATACAAATATAACCATACCAAAATAACCATATCAAAATAACAATACAAAAATAACCATACCAAAATAACAATAACAAAACAACCATACCGAAATAACCATATCAAAAAAGCAATACCGAAATAACCATATCAAATTAACAAAATCAAAATAACAATACAAAAATAACCATACAAAAGTAACAATACCAAAATAACCATAAAAAATAACAACACCAAAATAACAATATCAAATAACAGTAGAAAAATAACAATAAACAAATAACCATACAAAAGTAACAATACCAAAATAACCATAAAAAATAACACCAAAATAACAACATCAAAATACAGTAAAAAAAATAAAAATACACAAATAATCATACCAAAATAACCATACCAAAATAACATTATAAAAAATAAACATACGGAAACAACTATACCAAAAACTATACAACAATAACAATACCAAAAATAACTATACGAAAATAACCACACAAAAATAACAATACCAAAATAGCCATGCCAAAATAAGAATGCAGAAATAATCATACAGAAATAACCATACCAAAATAACCATATCAAATTAACAAGATCAAAATAACAATACAAAAATAACCATACCAAAATAACCATATCAAATTAACAAGAACAAAATAACAATACAAAAATAACCATACCAAAAGAACAATACAAAAATCCATGCCATAATAACAATACCGAAATACCCATACCAAAATAACAGTACCAAAAACAATATCAACATAAGAATACTGAAATGACAATAGAGAAAAAACAATTAATAATAACAATACAAAAATAACCATACCAAAGTAACAATGGAAAAATAACCATAGCGAAATAACTATACCAAAATAACCATACTAAAGTAATAATACCAAAATCATATTACCAAAATAACAATACCAAAAATAACAATACAAAATAACCATACCAAAATGACAGTACCAAAAACAATATCAACATAAGAATACTGAAATGACAATAGAGAAAAAACAATTAAATAATAACAATACAAAAATAACCATACCAAAATAACAATGGAAAAATAACCATAGCGAAATAACTATACCAAAATAACCATACTAAAGTAATAATACCAAAATCATATTACCAAAATAACAATACCAAAAATAACAATACAAAAATAACCATACCAAAATGACAATCCAAAATAACCATACCAAAATAACAACACCAACAATTATATAGGAAAATAACCATACCAAAAAACCATACAAAAATAACAAAACCAAAAAAAGGATACGAAAACAACCATACGAAAATAACAATACCAAAATAACCATGCCAAAATACCAACGCAAAAATAACAATAGGGAAATAACTATACCAAAATAACCATATCAAATTAACAATACAAATATAACCATACCAAAATAACCATATCAAAATAACAATACAAAAATAACCATACCAAAATAACAATAACAAAACAACCATACCGAAATAACCATATCAAAAAAGCAATACCGAAATAACCATATCAAATTAACAAAATCAAAATAACAATACAAAAATAACCATACAAAAGTAACAATACCAAAATAACCATAAAAAATAACAACACCAAAATAACAATATCAAATAACAGTAGAAAAATAACAATAAACAAATAACCATACAAAAGTAACAATACCAAAATAACCATAAAAAATAACACCAAAATAACAACATCAAAATACAGTAAAAAAAATAAAAATACACAAATAATCATACCAAAATAACCATACCAAAATAACATTATAAAAAATAAACATACGGAAACAACTATACCAAAAACTATACAACAATAACAATACCAAAAATAACTATACGAAAATAACCACACAAAAATAACAATACCAAAATAGCCATGCCAAAATAAGAATGCAGAAATAATCATACAGAAATAACCATACCAAAATAACCATATCAAATTAACAAGATCAAAATAACAATACAAAAATAACCATACCAAAATAACCATATCAAATTAACAAGAACAAAATAACAATACAAAAATAACCATACCAAAAGAACAATACAAAAATCCATGCCATAATAACAATACCGAAATACCCATACCAAAATAACAGTACCAAAAACAATATCAACATAAGAATACTGAAATGACAATAGAGAAAAAACAATTAATAATAACAATACAAAAATAACCATACCAAAGTAACAATGGAAAAATAACCATAGCGAAATAACTATACCAAAATAACCATACTAAAGTAATAATACCAAAATCATATTACCAAAATAACAATACCAAAAATAACAATACAAAATAACCATACCAAAATGACAGTACCAAAAACAATATCAACATAAGAATACTGAAATGACAATAGAGAAAAAACAATTAAATAATAACAATACAAAAATAACCATACCAAAATAACAATGGAAAAATAACCATAGCGAAATAACTATACCAAAATAACCATACTAAAGTAATAATACCAAAATCATATTACCAAAATAACAATACCAAAAATAACAATACAAAAATAACCATACCAAAATGACAGTACCAAAAACAATATCAACATAAAAATACTGAAATGACAATAGAGAAAAAAATAATTAAATAATAACAATACAAAAAATAACCATACCAAAATAACCATATCAAATTAACAAGAACAAAATAACAATACAAAAATAACCATACAAAAAGAACAATACAAAAAACTATGCCATAATAACAATACCAAAATAACAATAGAGAAATAACAATAGAAAAATAACAATACAAAATAACCATACCAAAATGACAGTACCAAAAACAATATCAACATAAGAATACTGAAATGACAATAGAGAAAAAACAATTAAATAATAACAATACAAAAATAACCATACCAAAATAACAATGGAAAAATAGCCATAGCGAAATAACTATACCAAAATAACCATACTAAAGTAATAATACCAAAATCATATTACCAAAATAACAATACCAAAAATAACAATACAAAAATAACCATACCAAAATGACAGTACCAAAAACAATATCAACATAAAAATACTGAAATGACAATAGAGAAAAAATAATTAAATAATAACAATACAAAAATAACCATACCAAAATAACCATATCAAATTAACAAGAACAAAATAACAATACAAAAATAACCATACAAAAAGAACAATACAAAAAACTATGCCATAATAACAATACCAAAATAACAATAGAGAAATAACAATAGAAAAATAACAATACAAAAATAACTACACAAAAATAACCATACCAAAAACAATACAAAAATAGCAACACCAAAATAATAATACCAAAATAACAATACAAAAGTAACAACAGAAAAAAACAATATCAAAATAACAATAAAAAATAACCATACCAAAATAACAATAGAAAAATAACCATACCAATATAACAATATAAAAATAACCATATCTAAATAAAAATACCAAAAATAAACATACGAAATTAACCATACCAAAAACCATACCAAAATAACAAAACCAAAAATAACGATACGAAAATAACCACACCAAAAAAAATCACACAAAAATAACCAAACCAAAATAATCATACAAAAATAACAATACAAATATAACCATACCATAATAACAATACCGAAATATCCGTACCAAAATAACCATATCAAATTAACAAGATCAAAATAACAATACAAAAATCACCATACCAAAATAACCATACCAAAATAACAACACCAAAATAACCATACCAAAATAACAACACCAAAATAACCATACCAAAATAACAACACCAAAATAACCATACCAAAATAACAACACCAAAATAACCATAACAACGTAACAATGGAAAAATAACCAGAGCGAAATAACTTTACCAAAATTACCATACCAAAATAACATTAACAAAAAATAACCATACAAAAATAACCACACAAAAAATAACAATACTAAAATAACCATACCAAAAAAGCAATAAAAAACCATACCATAATAACAATACCGAAATACCTATACCAAAATAACAGTACCAAAATAACCATATCAAATTTACAAGATCAAAATAACAATAGAATAATAACAATACAAAAATAACCATACCAAAATAACCATACCAAAATAACAACACCAAAATAACCATAACAACGAAACAATGGAAAAATAACCAGAGCGAAATAACTTTACCAAAATTACCATACCAAAATAACATTAACAAAAATAACCATACAAAAATAACCACACAAAAATAACAATACTAAAATAACCATACCAAAAAAACAATAAAAAACCATACCATAATAACAATACCGAAATACCCATACCAAAATAACAGTACCAAAATAACCATATCAAATTTACAAGATCAAAATAACAATAGAAAAATAACAATACAAAATCTTATACCAAAATAACCATACCAAAAAAAACAATACAAAAATAACCATACCAAAATAACCATACCAAAAACAATATCAACATAAGAATACTGAAATAACAATAGAGAAAAAACGACTAAAAAAGAACAATACCATAATAACAATCCCGAAATACCCGTACCAAAATAACCATCTCAAATTAAGAATACAAAAAAACAATACAAAAATAACAATACAAAACTAACAACAGAAAAATAACAATACCAAAATAACCATATCATAATAACAATAGAAAAATAACCATACCAATATAACAATTCAAAAATAACCATACCAAAATAAAAATACCAAAAATAACCATACGAAAATAACAAAACCAAAAAAAAAAACATACGAAAATAACAAAACCAAAAATAAGAATACGAAAAAAAACAGTTTCTCATTTGTGCACTTCGTGGAAAATTTGAATTATTTACCAGTAATAATGTGAACAATGCAAATAGGAAAATAGATCAAATAATGTGTACAATACAAGGAAGAAACTGGAACCAATAATGTGAACAATGCAAGGAGGAGACTGGAACCAATAATGTGAACAATACAAGGAAGAAACTGGAACCAATAATGTGAACAGTACAATGAAGAAACTGGAACCAATAATGTGAACAATGCAAGAAAGAAACTGGAACCAATAATGTGAACAGTACAATGAAGAAACTAGAACCAATAATGTGAACAATGCAAGGAAGAAACTGGAACCAATAATGTGAACAGTACAATGAAGAAACTGGAACCAATAAAGTGAACAATGCAAGGAAGAAACTGGAACCAATAATGTGAACAATGCAAGGAAGAACCTGGAACAAATAATGTGAACAATACAAAGAAGAAACTGGAACCAATAATGTGAACAACACAAGGAAGAAACTGGAACCAATAATGTGAACAATACAAAGAAGAAACTGGAACCAATAATGTGAACAATACAAAGAAGAAACTGGAACCAACAATGTGAACAATACAAAGAAGAAACTGGAACCAACAATGTGAACAATACAAGGAATATTAGTTATTGCAAAAAACCTACTGCTATAAAGTCATTTAGTACAAACCGTTCTCATCATATTAAAATAATAATATTTCACCATTACTTTAAGACATATCAGTTATGCAAATTATTAATGAGAGGAAAAATTTATAGAAACTAAATATTAGCTGTAGCATTATTTAAATTACAGGTTAAATTAGCAAGAAGTTTTTACTGGAGGACGTTATGTTAGTATTGTGTGTAAGGGTACTACGTCATGAGGCCGAGCGTCGCCCAGCTTGCGGTCCAGGATTGTTAATCTAAGGATTCGTGGCTCGAGGCTCAGTGTCACAAAAACACGCTTCGTATTTTGAGGTCATTGGGTCACCATAAGAGTAAAAGCCAAATTTCATTGTTCGATTAGAGAAGCGTTGCTCAAAAACTGTGTAGCGATGGAGGCCATTTAATATCCTTTAGTTTATCAGTTCAAAATTAGGCACGACAAAGTGCAATTATCTCTTTCGTTGTCAAATTCGTTTTATAATGTCTTCTTTAATCAATAGATAGCAGCACTTTACAGAAAAATGGAAAGCTCCCACGTAATATTTATGAACCTTAGATGTTTATCTTGGACTATTTATACGTTCAGGAACCTGATCACATGATTAGTATTGTGTTTGGGATGCGAAAAAGGGGAAGAATTTTGTCAACAAAGTTTCCAAGATGGCTTCGCGCAGGCGCTCATCGTTCATCGCAGCTCAAGTTTTGGAAATAATTCAGCAATACTCAGACTCAGGGAGCAACTGTTTTGAGTACGATAGCTCACAAGAAGACAGTGGTAAGAAGTAAAGCAAGGACACTGGAAGCAACTAAGGGTTAAAACCACGAGGGGGCGTTGTTCGACTACCAGGGGAAGTCAGCGAAATCACATGGAAGAACGACCACGAGATGGCGTTGTTCAACTACCAGGGGAAGTCAGCGAAATCACGTGGAAGAACGATCACGAGAGGGCGTTGTTCGACTACCAGGAGAAGTCAGCGAAATCACGTGGAAGAACGACCACGAGGGGGCGTTGTTCGACTACCAGGGAAAGTCAGCGAAATCACGTGGAAGAACGATCACGAGGGCGTTGTTCGACTACCAGGGGAAGTCAGCGAAATCACGTGGAAGAACGACCACGAGGGGGCGTTGTTCGACTACCAGGGAAAGTCAGCGAAATCACGTGGAAGAACGATCACGAGAGGGCGTTGTTCGACTACCAGGGGAAGTCAGCGAAATCACGTGGAAAAACGACCACGAGAGGGCGTTGTTTGTCTACCAGGGGTAGTCAGCGATATCACGTGGAAGAACGACCACGAGGTAGCAGTTCAGGAATTCCACCCCAGGTAGAGTTCCCATCTCCACACGAACCCGAACCATCGACTACTTCGGATCAGGTTAGCCAGTGGCAGTGGGAACCTCTGGAAGAAATGGAGGATGCTGGAACAGAACTAGCTGGCTTCTCGACGATACACGTTCCAAACAAGAGCTGAAAATTTCATGTTTATATGTTTATTTGTAATGAAGATACAAACTTTTTTATATAATGCGCCCCCTATTCAGTTCTAACAGGCAAAAACAAAGTGACAATCAACATTAGTTGAAAATAATAATTTGTTTTGAATATCGCGCAAAGCTACAGAGGGCTATTTGCGCTAACCGTCCCTAATTTAGCAGTGTAAGACTAGACGATTGACAACCAGTCATCACCACCCACTGCTAACTCTTGGGCTATTCGTTTACGAAGGAATAGTGGGATTGACCGTCACATTATAATACCCCCACGGCTGAAAGGTCAAGAATGTTTGGTGCGAAAGGGATTAGAACCCGCGATCCTCAGATTATGAGTGGAGTGCCTTAACCACCTGGTCGTGCCGGGCCCAAATAATAATTTGGCAGCGAAAGAGTTATAAAACCCAATCCTGTCTTAAAGTCGTTGTCCTACCAACTTAAGTTTATTGTTGGGCTATATTATATATTTTATATATTACGTGTCTTATAGGTAAACCAAGTGTTTACAAATTATAGGTTTTACCAGCCCATCTTCAGATTTTTTTCGTTTACATATGTTTTATCCACTTTATCCATAAACGTTGAAATCAACAAAAACACTGGTTTTAATCTCAACAACTTGGAATTTTATAAACAGTCTAAACTAAGGGTTCATAATTCACGAGCGAGCAGAATTTTCTAGAAAGTTCAGGAAACAATTTGAACAACATGAAGCTAGACATGATCAGTTGGTTAGGGTGCGTAATTCGCAATCTGAGGGTTGCGGGTTTAAATCCCCGTCCCATCAAACATGCTTGCCCTTTCAGCCGTAGGACCGTTATAGTGTGACAATCAAACCCACTATTTGTTGGTAAAAGATTATTCCCGAAATTGGCGGTGAGTTATGATAACTAACTGCTCTCCCTCTGGTTATTTGCAGCTAAACTAGAAACGGTTAGTTCAGATAGCTCTCCTGTAGCTTTGTACGAAACTCAAAATAGACAAACAATATAACAGATAAGAGCAACTAGTAGACGTTGTTAGTTGCTTTGTGAATATGTTACAATGGTAGATGGATTATTGAGTTCGAATATTTGTTGGTTTGTTTATTACTTCAAATTTGCAAATACAGAGTTTCTTTTGGCTACGAAAAAAGGATACGAGAAGTAACTCAGATAAGAGAAAATTAGTAAACGGCTAATATTGTTAGTGAAGTTAGGCCCATCGTTAATTTGTGAAATCATGTAAAGTGTAGAATTTGTAATGCAGGGAATGAAACCCTTTTGATGTTATTAATTAAGTTCATTGGACCATATGTTATTTTGTTACCGATCAGTCCAAATCATCCCGCTGGACAATAGAAAACAGTTTCAAAAATATACTACAAACAAACATAGTCAATTTACTAAGGAACTTCCTTTCTCTGAAATAATATAAGGCGCAGGAGTTTTTTTGTTATTTTTACGAATATCCTTAATTAGAATATTTATTTCATTATTTTTGCTTATTTGTTCAAAGTCCGTACAACATTCCTGATTTGTTCATGAATTATTTGTTTTGTTTTATTTGTTCTTAAGCCCAAGTTTGCCACAATGGGCTATCTCTACAGTGCACAGCACGGGCACAGAAACCTCATTTTTAGGTTTATGAGTCCGCATACTGACCACTGTGCCACTAGGTCTGCATTAGGTTTATGAGTCCGCATACTGACCACTGTGCCACTAGGTCTGCATTAGGTTTATGAGTCCGCATACTGACCACTGTGCCACTAGGTCTGCATTAGGTTTATGAGTCCGCATACTGACCACTGTGCCACTAGGTCTGCGTTAGGTTTATGAGTCCGCATACTGACCACTGTGCCACTAGGTCTGCGTTAGGTATATGAGTCCGCATACTGACCACTGTGCTACTAGGTCTGCGTTCGAGTATCAAACACAAAACTTATATTCCACACTTGTTTCTTCCTGGAACTTTTCTCAAAACCACTTGAGATATTTTTTTTGTTTGCTGTTCCTAATTTTGAAGTGATAGTGCCCTAAGAATCGGGTGATACCATTCGTACTTACATACATGAGTGCCCTAACCATCGGGTCATACCATTCGTACTTACATACATGAGTGCCCTAACCATCGGGTCATACCATTCGTACTTACATACATGAGTGCCCTAAGAATCGGGTCATACCATTCGTACTTACATACATGAGTGCCTTAACCATCGGGTCATACCATTCGTACTTACATACATGAGTGCCCTAACCATCGGGTCATACCATTCGTACTTACATACATGAGTGCCCTAACCATCAAGATCATGCCATTTGTACTTACTTACATGAGTGCCCTAACAATCGGGTCATACCATTCGTACTTACATACATGAGTGCCCTAACCATCAAGATCATGCCATTTGTACTTACTTACATGAAGTTATATTCCCACGAGAGAGAAAAAATAAATACATCTGATTTCTTGTGCTAACTTACGTAGACGACGATTTACATTTGGAAACGACAAACCAGTCTACCCTTAAGGTAGTTTTGATTAACGAAGAGTATGACTAATTATTTTCATGGAAATAGTTATCATGGGCGACAGTAGAGACCGCCACCTTACGTAATAAAAATATATGACAGCAACGTGGCCGATTTTCTTCCAGACAAAAATTACACAAAACACGTTAATGTCTTCTCTTGTTTCTTTTGATATTCTCCACAGTGGCACAGCGGCATGTCTGCTGACTCAGTACACTAAAAACCGGGTTTCGATACCCTTGGATAGCAGAGCACACACAGCTAATTGTGTAGCTTTGTGCTTAATTCTAAACAACAACAAAACATTTTGATTCCAGAAGTTGTAACTTCATATGGAAGATGAAATGATACTTGAATGCCACGTAGTTTTTATTTTAGTGATAAACCACGTCCAGCTAATTCCCGTCTCCACTGCAAAGAATCGAACCCTAAATTTTAGAGTTGTAAGTCCATAAATTTACCGCTTAACACCTGGGGGGGACACGCTATGTAATATGTGATTAGCCGTATTTTTTATTCTTCTTAGCTAGCTGAATATTAACCGTATTCTAATAATTCCATACACACACACACACACATACGGTTACATGACTTTTTATGGAAGTTCCCAATTCTGAAGAGATGTTTTCAGCCTTTCTAGTTCAGGATGTATCTGGCTAGTTGTAAAGAAAAAAAAAGTGTTTTTTCCTCGGGCAGAGATATAAATAATGAAGTAAGATTACATTCATTCCAGGGGAACTATCAGATATATTATATTTCTTCCTTTTATTTTTTAATCCATACAGTATATTCACTTTCATTGGCCATAACCAATGGAATACGGACAGACCATGCATTCCCAATCGGGAAGGCCAAGTTAAAAACAAAATGAGATTCTTCAAGCTAAGTTAAATTCTTCTAGGATGCGGAAATGTAATATTTCGATCCCTGCCAGCTTTGAGGTTTTTCTGAGTCATCCAAGTAGATTCTCAGACTCTGATGCAAGAACTTACACCAGGATCCTAATAACTAAGATGACTCTGTGAAGGCATTATGTCCCCTTAGTAGTTAGTGATGACTTTGATCTTTCCTGTAAATGTCAACACTACGCAAAGAAAGGTATAACGTTAGGTGTTTTAGGGTAAGAGAAGCTTTCTTTTTTTATAATTAACACCGTAATTAACGACGACTGTGTTTTGTTTTGATGATTTTGTTCGAACGACTGAGATAAGCTTTGCCCCTTTATTAAACTTACTACGAAAAGATGATCAGGTGGGTTAAGGCGCTCGACTCGTAATCTGAGGGTCGCAGGTTCGAATTCTTGTCACCCTAAACATGCTCGCCCTTTCAGCCGTGGGGGGCGTTATAATGTGACGGTCAATCCCACTATTCGTTGGTAAAAGAGTAGCCCAAGAGTTGGCGGTGGGTGGTGATGACTAGTTGCCTTCCCTCTAGTTTTACACTACTAAATTAGGGACGGCTAGCACAGATAGCCCTCGAGTAGCTTTGTGCGAAATTAAAAACAAACAAACAAACACACAATCCCACGAAAATAAAACATGAATGGGTTATACTGGAGAAATAAAGGAAATATATCCTCGGAAATACCTGAGAAAATTGTTAAACTAAATAACACAGGTCACAGGTATAGAAAGGAAATCTTACATAAGGATACCAAATTTTTTCGAACTAAAATACTATAGAGAATAGAATTGTCCAAATTTGTTTCAGTGGTTTCTCTCTTCACCGTTCTATTGGCACTATGGCCTCCTGGCACATTCTGGTGGTTAGGACGCTCGACTCGTTATGTGAGGGTCACGGGCTCGAATCTCCATCCTCGCACGTGTTCGCCGTTTTAGCCGTCTAGGCGTTATACTATGACGGTCAATCTCATTATTCAAGAGTTGGCGGTGGGTGGTGATGACTAGTTGACTTCTCTCTAGTCTATCACTGCAAAGTTAGGGACGGTAGTGCAGATAGCTATGCGGAAAATTCGAAAATAAACAAACCGTTGAGAGTATAATAAGGATTTACGTGTGTTATAATTTCAAGACAAAATAAAAAAAAACATTCGCTAATTAAATTAAAGTTGAATTTCAGATAACAGATGGAGCTTTATCAGTTTTTGTAATGTATTCTTGAAACGTGGACATGGTTTGGTTCTTGGAATTTCGCACAAAGCTACTCGAGGGCTATCTGTGCTAGCCGTCCCTAATTTAGCAGTGTAAGACTAGAGGGAAGGCAGCTAGTCATCACCACCCACCGCCAACTCTTGGGCTACTCTTTTACCAACGAATAGTGGGATTGACCGTCATTTTATAACGCCCCCACGGCTGGGAGGGCGAGCATGTTTGGCGCGACTCGGGCGCGAACCCGCGACCCTCAGATTACGAAGCGCACGCCTTAACGCGCTAGGCCATGCCAGGCCCGAAACGTGGACATGAACTAGAAAAAACGAAACACTTTTATTATTTGAGTCGATAAACCTTTCATACCACGGAAAAATGTTTTAAATTTCCGCACAAAGACTCAAATAAGAAAGTTGAAGTTGCCAAAAATAGACCACAATGACAAACGAAATGTTTAAATGCTCGTTAAGTGGGTTGTCACTTTCACCACGCCCCCCCCCTTCCCCAGTGACTCAGGGGTATGTCTGCGGACTTTGTGCTTAGTTTGAAACAATAACACTTTCACTACACTTATATTTACAGCAACATCCGTTAGCAACATACCTGCTTTGGGAATCTAACTTTCTGTAATCTCAGGTTGTGAATTATTTTTGTACAAAGTGGGAGTCGTATAGTGGGAGGGAAGGGCCGTAAACAAAAATGGTCATTTAATTCAACTATAAATAATTATAATCCAATAATGTGTTTTTCTTATAGCAAAGCCACAAAGGGCTATCTGCTCAGCCCACCGAGGGGAATCGAACCCCTGATTTTAGCGTTGTAATAATCCAATAATACTTGTGTTGAATTAATTAAAGGGTAGAGTATATATAGAGAAGATTTTATGGTGTTTACTACGTCACTGGTTTTCAATCATCAGCCTAAAGTTACAGGTTGGGGGGTCAAACTTTTTTTTATTAGGAACTCCTATTTTAGAACGTAGATGGCAAGATATCACTTCAGAATATAAATGTTTGAGTTTCATATACTTTCCAGTATTTCCTGTTCTTGGTAAGTCTGTTAATATAATGTGCAGATTTCATAAGCGTAATGATTGGATATTTTTTCTAACTTGTTTTTAATACAATTGTCTTATGTATAAATATTTACATGTACGATTTTCAGTAATATTAAAATAAGGAAGGAGCGTAAAAACACTTACACCTAATGTTATAACTCCAGTAACGAGTGTAACTCGTGTACGGAAAATAGATTTATTTTTTTTTCTCTTGTACGAGCAGGTAGAAATGGAGATAATTGTATCTTTATTCAAACAAAATTAACAACCACACTGAACATTATTTTTTTGTAAATTTCTGCTGTAATTGGAGAGGCACATGAACAAAGATAATTTCGTGGAAATTAACATGCCATTTTGAGCTGTTCGGTTAAAACCACTTCTCTCCAAATAAATAAGCTTTTCAATAAATAAGGAAACTCAATATCCATGTAAATGACTTTTTGCTTTCCATAACCAAAATCCAACCAACATGAATTATTTATGTCGTTGAACGAAACAAAGTGTGTACAATTAATTATGCATTATTATATAACTTTATACTAATGGCATTATTAAAACAACGAATAGTTATTTGGGATCATTTTTTTCTTTGCGATACACAACGTTAAACTGGGGGCGCTGTATGCAGCACTGACTTTGTTGTGGTCGAAAGGCTTAAGACAAACCATAAACATGTTCTTTTTTATCATTTCCACCTAATTTCCATTTAAATTAAGTAAAATTCCATGTATGTATATAAAAGAACAACAATGAAACGAGATGGCCCAACTGCACGTGTTACGAAACGTTTCGCTTCATATGTTTGTGGTTTAACCAAAATACACACAATGGGCTGTTTGTGCTGTGCTCACCACGAGTACCGAAAACATGTTTTTCGCATTATAAGCCTTCAATGTGCCAATGAGGGGGTCATTACATTAAGCTCTATCACATTGATGCATAATATAAAATCATTTAGTTAATAAGCTACCCACTTGAGGTAGGTTTTGTTACCACGTTCGTGGGCTTTTCACGTTACCAAGGAAACGTCATGTAGTGACGCATTAAATTAAAGAAATTTATATTTTCGTTAAAACCTCGATGTTACACAACTTAATACACACTGTCCTGAAATGAATATTCAACCTCACACACTGTTTGTGAGCTTCAATATACTGTCCCATTACCACCAAGTTTAATCTATGTATAATTAATACTTAAAACCGTTGGTATGTGGCGAGACTTCTAATTGCAGAACTGAGTAAAATAAAGAAAATTGTTTATTTCATAAATATTTCATGATTTCGCCACTAGAGGCGCTGCAACTGATGACGTATTTCCTGTAAAACAATTTATTGAAACTGTGTTTTTAGGGTCACAAGTCTACTTCTATGCCAATGAAACCATAGCTGTAATGAACTTGTTTTTATTTTCCTCAGTTCTCTAATCATAGTTTTAAATAAATATTTATCTACATGGACGACTTGTCTTTAGTAACGGATTAGTTTAAAGATAACGTTATGATCCAACACATTCCTTGTCTTTGAAAGTATGTAAACGTGCAACAGTTTAAAAATTGTGGGCCTTTTGTTATTTTGAATATTTTCATAGCGTTTAACTCCTATAACCTGTATTAAAACCAAAGTAATGTGGCGTTCTGCAGTTAATGAACATCGCAATACTTAGCATTACAGTAAAGAGCTCTTTAAGCAGTTCATGCTAGCTTTAGTAGGCCCTCTAGAGGCAGTAAGTTACTGTCCCGCCCAAGAGTTTCCGAGTATTAAACACACTACAGATTACTTAATAATAGCTGTTAAGAATTCTGGTAATCGAAGTAGCGAGAAACAACATTAATTTATGGATAAATAGATTTGATAATCGTTACATTTATTTCTCATTGATCTTGACCGTTTATTTGTGTTCATTTGAAATTTTAGTATTCACATAGAATATATTAAAAAAATTCTTATACACTTTCTTACCAAAAAAGTAAAAATAAATTATTCAGCTGTTTACACTTAAAAAGAGAGAAACTGCACATTTAAGATATATTTTCAATGTTTTAATTAAATTATTTGTTAGAGGGAGCTGCTAGCATGACAATGACGCGAGGTTAAGAAAGTATGTAAAGTTAGTGCTAGAATACGTACAGTATTTGTGAATGTTAATAAGCGAGTAACGAAATACACACAATAACTGGAACTCATCTCAGAGCTTCACTACTTCTCAATCCTTAAACTAAAAAAAACAAACTAACTTAAAGTCTTATTTATGGATATTTCGCCAAGTTTATAAATAAGGTTATCGTTTGTTCAACTGAATTTTACTCTGGTAGTTTTAGGCTTACAAATACCTACAGGCGATAGTAGCTTGTAGCAAACGTTAAGCAAAAACAAATTAATTTGTTAACGATATTTTCAGGATACCATCTTAAAGAACCCACCAAACGATAGAGAGCGTTACAATAGTATGATATATTCTAGTTTGAGCCTAAAAGATGTGTTGCTGTTCTAAATATGCGTCAACCCTCACTGATAAATTACAAACTACTTACAAACGTTCGTGATCCAAAAAAGAACAAACTTTATATCAACTGCATGTTAACTTCTGATATAGAATGTTATATAAGTTGCCTTTGAACAAATTATTTGTAAGTAGCTAACGGAAAAGTATAAACAATTCTAGCATCAGCACTTCCACAACGGTTGCAAAATTAAAAAAATAAAATAAGTTAAATTATCAACGTAGTTTTATACTTCCAACAACGCCCTACAACGGCAAATATTTAAGAACTCATAAAATCGTTTTGTTTGTGTTAAAACCAAAAGCTTCACATTAACATACCAAGACATTTTCTCAATATTCAAAGATCTTCTTGACAAGATATGATGACATTTCTTTTTTAAGAAATGTGGTGTGGTTCCATATTATATCATATTTTTTCAAGACCCAACGGTACTTTGGTTTGGTTTATTTTCATTTTCGCGCAAAGCTACACGAGGGCTATCGCCCCTACTTTAGCAGTGTAAGACTAACGGGAAACCAGCTAGTCATCACCACCCACCGCCAACTTTTGGGTCACTCTTTCACCAGCGAAAAGTGGGACAGACCGTCACATTATAATGTCCCCACGGCTGAAGGGCGAGCATGTTTGATGTGATAGGTATTCGAACCAGCGACCTTCAGATTACGAGTCAAGTGCCTTAACCACCTGGCCATGTTGGGCCTGAAAACATAGGAACAGTGATGTGTAGCTTGGTTCTGTCTTAAATGTAATTACAGTTTGCTTGTTTTAGAGTAAAACGTGAAGTTAAGCATAATTCTTGTTTTGAATTGAAGCACTAAGTTACACTATAAGGTATCCGTGGTCTACTTACTACAGGTAAGTCCAGGATTTTAGAGTTGTAAGTCTCACCTGGGGCCTGCGATTAGAAATAACCACAGAAAACTGATGGTTTCAGGTGTAGTAGCGACGATATTCACCCGTTCGTCTGCTACTTTCACTAGCGTCATATGATCAGGTTGTTCTCGTCATTGGCCGGACACTTGCTTTAATTGTAGTATGTCCGGTGTGCAGTTCGTGGAATCTGGAGTCCGAGACCAGATGTCGTTGAACTCACTCCGCATTTCAGTTGGTTGTTGGAGTGTTATAAAAGTGACAATCAAAGTCGTTATTCTATTTTTAAAAAAGCCTAATAATAGCTTTGTTGCGGCGAGTACTTCTGTTTGGATGCCTTCCATCTGGTTATTAGTTCCAAGTTATGAACAATTATACCTGAATCCTAGAAATCCTAGAATTATTCGTTTCTTTAATTTGTTTTGAATTTCGCGCAAAGCTACACGAAGGCTATCTGCGCTAGCCGTCCCTAATTTAGCAGTGTAAGACTAAATGGAAAGCATTTCTCTGTGTTTGTTTGTTTGTTTGTTTTGGAATTTTGCACAAAGCTACTCGAGGGCTATCTATGCTAGCCGTCCCTAATTTAGCAGTGTAAGACTAGAGGGAAGGCAGCTAGTCATCACCACCCACCGCCAACTCTTGGGCTACTCTTTTACCAACGAATAGTGGGATTGACCGTTACATTATACGCCCCCACGGCTGGGAGGGCGAGCATGTTTAGCGCGACGCGGGCGCGAACCCGCGACCCTCGGATTACGAGTCACACGCTTTATGCATGCAAAAAACAGCTCGTTTGGGTTGAGAAAATATTTTACGTAGAAAAGCGAACAACGTTTCGACCTTCTTCGGTCATCGTCAGGTTCACAAAGAAGTGGGGCCTGGCATGGCCAAGTGCGTAAGGCTACTCTTGGGCTACTCTTTTTACCAACGAATAGTGGGATTGACCGTCACATTATAACGCCCCAGATTACGAGTCAAACGCCTTAACCCACCTGGCCATGCCGGGCCTCCTCCAGTGGCTCAGCAGAAAATTTGCACACTTACGACGCCAAAGATCTAGATTCGATACTCTTAGTGGACAGAGTAAACATAGAATAATTCATTGTGTAGTTTTGTGTTGGCCACTTTTTTATTATTGTAATTTAATTTTTTTTATTTTCTGCAAAATACTTTACAAAAATCTACATTCCCCAAATTCTGCTTTCGGAACGTCAGAAAGCAACCGTCGTGTCTTGTAACCTTTAACCTTTACGACACATCACGTTTTCCTGAGAAAAACTCTCCAACAGCCAAGAGTTACTACGTATGAGTAATTTATCAAGTACATTCATAATGTTAAAAGCATGAACCAATTCGACTTTCTAGCGTTAATATGCTATTTATAGAGCTGATGGACATTTATCCATTTTGTAACGTTATCTTAGAAAGAGAGATCACTTTGATAACAGAAGTTTTGTATAACAAATTAGGTTTCCAGCAAATAACCGAGGTTTCTTTAAATGAGGTAGCAAAAACATAGCTAATACAATGTCTAGTGTTTTACTATACAACTGACAGCGAGCATCAGTGGTGTGTGAGTGTGTGGAAGGAGGAAATACACATGATTACCTGGATGAGACCCCACCCTGACAAGGAGGAGTCTGGGAAGCACTCTCTATATAAAGAGCTCTATCCTCAACTTCACGATTCTGTAGGTTTGTGAATAACTAAACACTCACACGGGAAGCAAACGTAAGTACAACCTCTGAAAATATTGTTAACCCTAATGAATGTTCACAAAAAAAAAAACCACATCCATTTTTATTGTGTCCTTTTCGTGTTATTTTTAGTATTGATGCTCTAATTTTAAATCAGAGGTTTAATATGCGTTATTTATATACAAATATTCATAAATATAAATACATATATGTATGTATTGGATACTTCAGGGTGTTCGGAAAGTCACTGTGCAGTTTTGAAAGCCGTGATAACAGCATTCATTCAGTCTATTTCGAGCCAGCAACTGATAGCGGTGTTTAGAAACAAAATAAGAAGAATCCATGCCTGTATTGATGCCAACGGGGGTCACTTTCAACATCGTTTATAATTGTCATTCATATTTACCTCCTGTATTCTTTATTGAAACATGTCTTTTAATAAATATATAAGTAATAATTCGTCTTGAGTTCGTGACGTATTAAGAAAGCATTGTTTAAACTAACAGATGGAACTAAACGATTCGGACGACGAGAATCTGGAAGCTCTGCTGTTTCGCAAGGCAAGCGAACGACGAAGAAAGCGTTCTCGTCACTCCCCCCGTCGTGGATCTTCGCCCTTTACCTGGGACTTTGACCCCCACACTCGAGATCGGCGAAGGTTATCATCCTTTACAACATCATCTGGAGAGTGAGTACTGCTTCATTTCAGGACACCTGTTGTCGGAAAAAAATTTGAAATAAATATGATTTTGGTAATACAAAAAAAAATAAAATAAAATAAAAGCGCAAAGCCTCACGAGAGCTAACCGCGCTTGCCGTCCCTAATTAAGCAATGTAAAAACCAGAGGGAAGGCAACTAGTCATTACACCCACCGCCAACTCTTGAGGGGGGGGGGAATTACTCTTTTACCAACGAATAGTGGGACTGACAGTCACATTTTAACGACCCCGCGGCTGAATGGGCGAGCATGTTTGATGTGAGGGGAACTCAAACCCGCGACCACGGACTACGAGTCGAGCGCCCTCACCACCTGGACGTCCATGCCGGGCAATATTCCGTAAGTTAGTATTTCTTTTCAAGACACCTGTTTACAGAAAATCATTTGATATGAAGATAAGTTTGGGATATATAAAACATTCTGCGAATAAGAAGTAATTGAATGTTGTCTAATTAATACCTACTAGAGGCCTGGCATGGCCGAGCGCGTAAGGCGTGCGACTCGTAATCCGATGGTCGCGGGTTCGCGCCCGCGTCGCGCTAAACATGCTCGCCCTCCCAGCCGTGGGGGCGTTATAATGTGACGGTCAATCCCACTATTCGTTGGTAAAAAGGTAGCCCAAGAGTTGGCGGTGGGTGGTGATGACAAGCTGCCTTCCCTCTAGTCTTACACTGCTAAATTAGGGACGGCTAGCGCAGATAGCCCTCGAGTAGCTTTGTGCGAAATTCCAAAAACAAACAAACAATACCTACTAATTACTAAACTAAGCACAGTTGGTTTTCCGTCGATCTAATACACTAAACATCCCTGTTAACAGTTTTGTTATTTATTTTATTAACAGTTAACCCCCATATGTCAACATCTACCTGTACTCTAACTTATTTGAAAGACACACCCGGTAGGGAGGGGTAGCAAGTTTTGTAAGAGCTCTCTATCTTCCCAGTTGCTCAAACTGGCGCTTAAGTCAATGAATTAGTCTTAAAGAAAGAGAGCGACACCTGACGAGTAGAAAAGCAATGCAGAATATCTCTGTTTATGCATTATTTTAAGGAATACACAAATACATTCAGGCCCGGCATGGCCAGGTAATTAGAGCACTCGACTCCTAACGTGAGGGCCACGGGTTCGAATCCCAGTCACATCGAACGTGCTTGTCCTTCCAGCCCTGGAAGCGTCATAATATACGGTCAATCCCACCGTCCTTTGGCAAAAGAGTAACCCTAGAGTTGGCGGTAGGTGGTGATGACTCGTCCGCTTTCCTTCTAACCTTACATTAATAAATTAGACACGGCTAGCGCAGAAATAGCTCTCGTGTAGCTTTGCGCGAAATTGAGAAAAAGAAACAAACACAACGCATATTATAAAGTTATTCAGAAGGGTATTATACAATTATTAACTGGTATTCTACACTGGGTTATATGGATTATCGCTTAGAGTCTTACGTATTTTAACTAAATTTCTCATTCATTTGATGAGAAAAGATTGTTGATTGTTATTCTCTGCTCGTTCCACTAGTTGCGGTGCTCCTAAGGACTAGTCCACTAATTATATCACAATATTGTAGATTTTTTGACGAGTCGTTAAAGCATTATGTATAGTTCTATTAGATTTCCAATCTGCTGAATGACGTCAAATACATATAGTAGTAATAATAATATAATATTGTTTTCAGTAGCGTTTCACGTGGAATTGGTTTACTGTTTGTGACCATATGAGGGATATATACTCTTCAAAAAAAGAAACGCAAAAGGCAAAATATGAGACAAATTGTTAACAAGTTTATTCCAAGTAGTTCTCTATGACATGTGTGAAACTTTGCACATTCACTGCTGAACATCCAAAGTCTGCAACGGCGAATTCCACGCTCACTAGTTGAAGTTTAACGTCACTCAACGTCAATAACGAGTATGCCCCCCGTGAGCATCAATAACTGCTTGGCATCTCCTGCCCATGAAAGCGATGAGATGACGAATCACATCCTGTGGAATGGCTGTCCACTCAGCCTGCAAAGCTGCTGCAAGCTGAGGTAGAGTCTGCGGTTGAGGTTGTCGCCGTCGCAGACGTCGGTCCAACTCGTCCCAAAGATGTTCGATGGGGTTTAAATCTGGTGATCTGGTGGGCCAGGGAAGAACGTTGATGTTGTGGTGTCTCAAGAAGACAATGGTGAGTCGGGCTGTGTGAGGACGGCTCTTGTCATGTTGAAAAAACGTCGTTGACGTTCACCATGATGGGTTGCACATGGGGCCTAAGAATCTCGTCAACGTATCGTTGAGCCGTAAGATTCCCTCGAATGTGCAAAACGTTTGTTCTGGCATTGAAAGCGATGGCAGCCCACATCATGACGCTGCCACCACCAAATCTGTCAACTTCCTGCACACAGTTTGCTGCAAAACGTTCACCTCGGCGACGGTAAACACGGGTCCTTCCATCCTACCCACGAAGCATAAAACGTGATTCATCGCTGAACCAAACATGCCTCCATCGTCGATGAGGCCGTACCCGATGTGCCCGAGTCCACTGCAGCCGTGTTTGACGATGTTGCTGGGTGAGGATGACGCCTCTGACTGGACGTCGAGGTCGGATTCCTGCATCTCATAGACGGTTGCGTACGGTCTGATCGGAAATCCTACACAGCCCTGGTATGGTTGAGGCAGTAGACGTCGCAGTGGTGGTCCTATCCCGAAGGTGACGTAACCGGATGTAGCGATCTTGTGCGGACGTGGTCACACGAGGTCTGCCAGATCGTGGACGGTCACGAGTTGATCCATGTTGTTGGTGACGATTCCATAGCCTTGTGATGGTGCTTGGTTGGACATTCACAGCTCTGGCAACATCTGATCGAGATTCGCCTGCTTCCAAGCGACCAATGGCGTTGTTGCGTTGTGCTTTAGTCAGTCTTGGCGTAACTGTATTGCGTGTCGGTGGCTTAACACTGAGCTATGGAAACCGAGAACCCGCCACTTTTATAGGGATTTTGCACATGTTGCACTTGCAGAACATGCAGATCTCTCAAACAAATTTATTGGACACGCCTGCGTTTTGGCGAAAAATCCGATGTTTTCCTCCGTTTTCAAAGTGCATAACTTTTATTGTCATTTTGTTCTGACAATCAGTGCCTTAACATGTGTAACATCACATACTCTGAGCTTGTAACGTTATTACATATATTTCTCTTTAAAATAACAAAAATATCCCTTTTGCGTTTCTTGTTTTGAAGAGTATATATGTATATATTCTGTGTCCGTTGAGTAATGTTATACTGGGTTATCAGAAGCTAGATTTGTTTTAGTTTATGCAATATCAAGTTTCTTTGTTTTTTTCATTGGTGGATCCACAAAGAACAGCAAATTGGGGAAAAAATAAAACAAACAATTCGAATTTATGTAACAATACTAGGACATGGTATTTCTTTTTAACTATTTGGTTTTAATAGGCCCGGCATGGCCAAGCGTGTTAAGGCGTGCGACTCGTAATCCGAGGGTCGCGGGTTCGCATCCCCGTCGCGCCAAACATGCTCGCCCTTCCAGCCGTGGGGGCTTATAATGCGGCGGTCAATCTCACTATTCGTTGGTAAAAGAGTAGCCCAAGAATTGGCGGTGGGTGGTGATGACTAGCTGCCTACCCTTTAGTCTTACACTGCTAAATTAGGAACGACACAGATCGCCCTCGTGTAGCTTTGCGCGAAATTCCAAACCAAACCCACTCTATGAACATTCGTTAACATGCGACAAAGTTTTGTTTCTTTCTTTATAACTATAACATGATCATAAGTGAAACAGGTTATTAACCTGTGGCGGTTTTCCTGTGTGTTCCGTATATAACAGGTTTTATATTGTTAATATATATTGATTTTTTAAACCTTTATATTTCAGCGTAATAATGACTCTTAAGTTTGTAGCTCCCCTCCTTTTAAATATATGACGTGAAACAGCCCAGATATTAGCTCTTCTAACATAAATGGTCTTTTGACCACTTATGTATGTCATAATTTACGTAACAAATTACTGCTTAACTTTATCAAAACTACCATAATAGAAGGTTGTTTTTTTCTCATTCCTGGGGGTGTTTCATGGACAGCTTGAACAGACTAGATTTACTTGTCATAATAAACATTAACTCACTATACATCACGTTATTTCTTAATAAGGACACCATACAATAACTAAGTTTTCTATTATTCAGTGTCAGTATAATTGCATTAGTACTTAGCCAATACCCAGAGGACTTACGGTTAAGGATGTGTGTGCGTGGGTGGTTTCGATATCTGTTTCTACAATAAAAGATAGCACGTTTAAGAGTGATAAATAATGGATCCGAATGAGCCACACCCAGAGCTAGAAACAAAATGAACACACTTTTACGAATATTGACGACCACACCCAACTAGCTAACCCATCTGTTACTTCTTCGCACTAAGGTGTTTAGATATAATTTGCCGGTATCTCTAATGTTCTCTGACATGTTATAAGTACGTATTTTTCTTTTGTTAAAGAAGCCTCAACAAAACATTCCGTGCACTTGTCGCACGAGTAGTAAAAAGAACTTTTAACGATATTCGATACAATTGTTTTTATGTTAAAAGGTTTGAAATCGTAGTTGGAGCATTTGTTTGTTTATAGTTAAGAATAAATCTATACTATGGGTTATCTGTACTCTGCCCACCAAAGATACTGAGTGTGTGTTTTTCTTATAGCAAAGCCACATTAGGCTATCTGCTGAACCCATCGAGGGGAATCGAACCGCTGATTTTAGCGTTGTAAATCCTTAGACTTACAGCTGTATTAGTGGGGGGAAAGGATACTGAGGTCCTGTTTCTGGTTTTATAAGTTCTCGTTCACAGATATACCTGTGTCATTGATGGAGGGGGGTGTAGTAGAAATGGCATAAGTTAAGCAAATTGATACCAGTGTTTCTGTTTTTCCAGGGGGGACAAAGAGAGGAGTCTGATCTGCCTGCTTCAGTAAATAATTCTTTCTTTAGGGATTAACTAACAAGATATTATAAGGGGGTTAAAGAGAGAAGTCTGATCTGCCTACCTCAACAAATAATTCTTTATTTAGAGATTAACTAACAAAATATTTTCAGGGAGGTTAAAGAGAGGAGTCTGATTTTCCTACCTCAACAAATAATTCTTTATTTAGAGATTAACTAACAAGATATTATAAGGGGGGTTAAAGAGAGGAGTCTGATCTTCCTACCTCAACAAATAATTCTTTCTTTAAAGATTAACTAACAAAATATTTTCAGGGGGGTTAAAGAGAGAAGTCTGATCTTCCTACCTCAACAAATAATTCTTTATTTAGAGATTAACTAACAAAATATTTTCAGGGAGGTTAAAGAGAGGAGTCTGATTTTCCTACCTCAACAAATAATTCTTTATTTAGAGATTAACTAACAAGATATTATAAGGGGGGTTAAAGAGAGGAGTCTGATCTGCCTACCTCAACAAATAATTCTTTCTTTAGAGATTAACTAACAAGATATTTTCAGGGGGGTTAAAGAGATGAGTCTGATTTTCCTATCTCAACAAATAATTCTTTCTTTAGAGATTAACTAACAAGATATTTTCAGGGGGGATTAAAGAGAGGAGTCTGATCTTCCTACCTCAACAAATAATTCTTTCTTTAAAGATTAACTAACAAGGTATTTTCAGGGGGTTAAAGAGAGGAGTCTGATCTGGCTACCTCAATAAATAACTTTTTTCTTCAGAGATGAATTAAGAAGAGAGAGCTATCCTGCTTAAAGAAAGTGTTCATGTATCTGCAGCTCTGAAAAATATAAAAATACGTTATTTCTTCTCCGTGTTCTTTTAATTCTGTAGTGTTTCATCAAACTGTATTATAAAGTCTGACATTTAATTAGGCGGGGTCACTTGTAAAAAGAAGTACAGAGCGAAAAACAACAAAAACAAAAGGGTGTTTTTACTGGAAATCGTGCTTTGAATCATGATTGGTCTCCATAAGAGAATACAGCCAGTTTAAACAAACTATAGTGGATATTTAATTGGATTAAAATACGAACTTTTAATAGCCACAGGAGAGTTTCGACAGGCGCCCCCTGTTGTGGTATCCTTATATTAATAGTGTTATCCATAAATACTGAAACAAAAATCTCATTAATAGTGCTCACAAATAGAGCTTCAATTACTTACGGCGGTGAAAAAAAAAGCACACGATCATAAGGAGATCTAATAAAGAAAAGCTGATAAACATCACTGCTGAAACAGCAGAGAAGGGAATTTCCAAACATTCTACTGCACTGAAACGGCTCTGACGAGGAATTTCCTGCACGACAAAAGTGCATACAAGTTTGATATTCACAGATTAGTTTAGCAATTTTTTGTTGTTGTTAAGCGGTTTACAAAGAACCAAACTTTGGCTCATCGGGAAACGTTTTGGTTTTGGTTTTTAGTCGTTGTTGAGTAAGAAGATAACCAATGGGTCATCTGTGTTCGGCTAACCGCGGGTATCGAATTCCGAATCTTAGCATTGTAAGGCTGCAAAAGTGACTGGTTGGGGGGGGAGGGTTTTGGAGGAATTATCTACTGTCTATATAATAGACCGAACAGTAATAGAAATATGAAAAACAGGACAGATGAAAGTGATAGAAAGGACAGTGACAAGAAGTGAAAATTGAAGTTTGTAGAAAGGTGAATTTTACAGAAAAAAAGAAAACTTTGCAGTAAAAAAAACTACTACTAAAGATTAATTTTGCAGGTTTACATTTTTTATAAAACATATGTGCTAATAAATGAAACATAGAACTTGGTGCAGAAAGAGCCCTTTCCGAGCGGCAATCCGAACGTATTAGTTTTTACGTTTGCCGCTAGGAAAAGTACTGTGACGTAATAGTTGCCAAACAAACCGTCAACGCCAGCGCGTTGAATGTAAATAAACATGGCCAGTGCATACAGAGAAACAGAGGCGGAGTCTGTTTTGACTTTGTGTTCTGAACAGTGTCGAGTAGCTCCATATCAATTCAAACCTACTCTGAACGAACCTAGAACAGTTACTTTTGACACAGATGTGACACGTTCTAGTAATGAGGACAGTTCCACGAGCGAGAGCAGCGGAACTGTGAATGATACTGATAGCGCCCAGGCCGGTTGCGAGTCGATCATATCTCCAGTGGAAGAATGGTAAGCCTAAGGGACGACAACAAATATGGTCTGTATTATTTCACGTGCAATTTTAAGCATCTCGAAACCTGTCTGGTGTTTATAAATTATTGGTATCACTGACTGGGTTTTATTAGTTTATACATTGCCGACTATGGTAACTAATACTCGGCCCTTCCACAATCATTGTACCGGATATTTATGACTCGTAACAAAATGAATTTCAATTATACGTCATAATTCTCTCTATAAAATCAAACTAGATGTAGCAATCTGAATAGTTAATTTAATATTTACCATAAATGTATAATTTATATGACATATTCCGTATGTTTGTGCAAGGTGTAGGTGTGGTTTTTGCGAGCAGATGCCAACCAGGAGAGAGTGCGTTTGTTGTCGCTCATACAACAAGGTGTCAAACCGATTAAAAGATGAAGAGTGCATTACCCAGACTCGAGGCTTTATTGGAAATTGCCTGAATATCGATGTCTTGGAAGCATCATACTATGAATTTATTGACTTGAATGATGAGGAGCCAAGTCACGAGTGTGTATTTTTCAAGATGCTGTTAAGCCTAAAATAGTATATTTGAGTTTAACCTACAATTAAAGATACTCTTTATCCAAAACTATGATCCTACTTAGTCATCTTAAGTCATTCAAAACAGTGGGATCCGACACAAAACATGAGCGTTCAAAGTGATCTTGACAAAGCTTTGCATGGTGTGAAGAGGTCCAGTTCTTCCTATTGACCATCTGCACCCACTGTCGCCACCTTGCGGAAACGAAAAGAAGCTTTTGCCCGATTCCGAATCGTTTTTACAACCACAAGCAACGCAGTAAACCATATTATCATAAAACAAACATAAAGTAGCAATATCAAGACAAAAAATAGTCTCACAAAGTATGTAATCCGAAAAAAGCACCGATAAGTTTACATAAAACATCAGCACTGAAAGGAACAAAATGGTCGGCGCGCAACAAAGTGAGTTTGGCAACTATTACGTCATAGTTGTAAAACGTCACGGAAACAGCCGAACGACCAAGAGGAACTTGAGTTCGAGAACCCGCATATTTTTTTTACTCAAAAACGAAAGTGTTTAAAAATATGGCAACCACACAGGAATTATGCCTAACCAAAGTACAGTTTCTAAGGCAATTATTAAATTCGTTGAAAATTCACCTTTAAAGTGTGGTTTTCATAAATATTTGAAGTTTATTTCTGTTACTTAAACATCCTAGTTCACCGAAATATTTTATCGTTTATTTCAAAAAAGTTATGACAACTGCGCAAGAATGACAAAAGATGCTTCCCCTTTATAAAAATTAATTCGACATTATTTTCCCTATAATTTTAGTTAAGCCTTTCAATAAAATGGAGAAATAAATTATGTCAAATTTTTTGTTTGTATTTTTTAATTTCGCGCAACACTACACGAGGGCTATCTGCGCTAGGCGTCCCTAATTTAGCAGTGTAACACTAGAGGGTTTGTTTGTTTGTTTGTTTGGAAATTTCGCACAAAGCTACTCGAGGGCTATCTGTGCTAGCCGTCCCTAATTTAGCAGTGTAAGACTAGAGGGAAGGCAGCTAGTCATCACCACCCACCGCCATTATAACGTCCCCACGGCTGAAAGGGCGAGCATGCTTGGTGTGACGGGGCTTCGAACCCGCGACCCTCAGATTACGAGTCGAACGCCTTAACCCATCTGGCCATGCCGGGCCTAAATTATATTAAATACACAATTGATAATATTAAGGTAACTGCGTGAATTCAGTACTATAAGTAAGTACCTCTTTTTGTGTAAATTAATACGTGTGCTAATTAGTTCTGTCATTAATCCAAGCTCACCTTCTAACGAAAACATTTTGTAATTATTTCATACACAATCACATAACATGAACGTTTGTTTCAGCAAGGAAATATTTATTCGTTATCACACGCATGCGCAAACGTTTGGTTTATCTATATATGGTTATGATATTTGTAAACAATATCTTCGGTGTGTGATTTCGCTGTTTAATTTCTTTTAACAAAGCCACAAAGAGCTATCTGCTAAGTCCACCGAGGGGAATAGAGCCCCTGATTTTAGCGTTTAAAATTCGTAGACTTACCGCTGTACCAGCAGGTGACCAGTAAGAGAATATATTGATTTTTTCTTTAGATTTTATCTGTAATGTCTCCCTTCAGTCGAATGTTTGGGAGGCCCCAGTGGCACACTCGTTAGATCTGCAGAGTTAAAACGCTAGAAACCAGGTTTCGATACTCATGGTAATCTGTAGCTTTATCCCAGATTTCGAAACAGAGAGGAAGATTTGGGATTAAGAATGGCATAGGAAAATTATTTTTAATGCGACTCTCCAGTGACGTCATTGATGAGGGATTCGTGGTTATAAAACTGAGTGGGGGAGAACTATTGTGTATAGATACCATTCGTACACTTCACAGGTTAATTAAAAATACGTTGTGTAATCTTTTGTCATTCAAAGACCAACGTTTAATGTGTTTATTACCAGTTTCCATAAAGTAAACACCAATAAAATCCCATTAATTCCCAATGTTTTCAAAATAGAGTTAAAAATATTTTATCATCAGTCCACCGGAAACTTTTCCTTTGATATCAGAACCTGTCAAGAGATGACACCACCGTTTTATTTTAAAATTAATAGCATTGGTTATGTTTTAACATGGTAACTATGCTGTGCTAATTGTATTTTCACAGTGAGACAGCACTTTCTATTGACGAAACTGACATGACAGACGAAGAACTATTGGAGAACATGAGGCTATACAAACAGGTCATCGAATCCATCAAGAACCAGCCGTGGAGAATGAAGAAAAAGTATAGAACTTTAAGGTAAATCAGAAAACAACAACAGTATATCTTGTTTTGTATGTTGAATCGTTTCTTTGCCATTTATGGTTGAAAATTAGAAATCGAAGAATTTTTTTTATAGTCTCGTCAAAACATTCATCTAATGTTTCTTAATTCGGTTTATATTCGTTTCAAATACCAATCTGATTTTGTAATATATATATATATTATTAATTTTGGTAATAGGCCCGACATAGCCAGGTGGGTTAAGGCGTTCGAGTCGTTATAATGTGACGGTCAATCCCACTATTCGTTGGTAAAAGAGTAGCCCAAGAGTTGGCGGTGGGTGGTGATGACTAGCTGCCTTCCTTCTGGCCTTAAACTGATAAATTAGGGACGGCTGGTACAGATAGCTCTCGTGTAGCTTTGTGCGAAATTCAAGAACATAAAAAAATTTGGTTAAATATATATAAGAATTATATATTAATTTAAAATCGTTTCTAAACTTATTTTCATTTTATATATTTATTTCTTACACATAATAGAAATTAATAAATATACAGGGATATAATAACATTTAGTCCTAATAAAACACAAGCTACTTGTTTAAAAAACATATTCGATGAAACAAAACTTGTTTGTTTGTTAGACTAATTGTTTTACTATTCGCCAAGCGAATTACAGTTTTCTAATTAAAATATTTGTTAACATGTACTAAACTTTCTTGGATACGTACGACACTGTTATAGTATAAATATGCAGCACTTTTTGTAATCAAAGTTAACATATCTGGTTAATTTATTTGTTTTAAATAAATTACTAATTTATTTTCAATGACAGATAAAACCTGATCTTTGGAAACACTAAACGTAAGAATAATTTTTGTCAGGGTTAGAAAATGGGACAGCCATAAGATTAGAGTTTGTTTGTTTTTAATTTCACGCAAAGCTACACGAGGACTATGTGCACTAGCCGTCCCTAATTTAGTAGGGTAAAACTAGAGAGAAAGCAGCTAGTGATCTCCACCAACCGCCAACTCTTATCAACGAATAGTGGGAATGACCGTCACTGAATAACGCCCCCACGGCTGAAAGGGCAAGCGTGTTTGGTGAGACCGGGATTCGAACCGGACACTCTCATATTACGAGTCGAACGCCTTAACCGACCTGGCCATGCCGGGGCCAGCAAGAAGGATTGTATTTAACAATAATTTTCGGTCGAACTTTTTTTGTCCAATCTTAAATGGACTCCATAGCTAAAACGATAAATTTTCAAATGACGGTGGCTATTTTATGGGGATTTTTTCATTAAAAAAGTAAGTTTTCTGGTCATGCATGTCACACTTTGACTTCTTATGAGTTTGGTACTTTAGTTAGCGTTCGTAGTTTTTTGAAAGTATTTCGGTATCTTCCATAAGTCGTCCGTTAAGTCATTAGTTACAGCGTATAGTTTTGTAGGAAGTAAACGAAAATTAATTCTCTCTAACCAAGCAAAATCTTATATAGTTTTGTTACTTTCGCCAAGTTCCGACTACATCTTATTAACAGTTTTCAATGTCACTCGTTACAAACAAATGTGATCCACACAGAGTCGTTTAGGCAAAGGCCCGGCACGGCCAGATGGTAAGGGCGCTTAACTCATAATATGAAGATGACAGGTTCGCATCCCCGTCACAACATACATGCTCGCCCTTTCAGCTGTAAGGGGCGTTACAAAATGACGGTCAGTTCCATTAGTCGTTAGTAAAAGAGTAGCTCCACAGTTGGCGGTAGGTGGTGATGAATAGCCTCAAACAAACTCTTAAGCATTGTCATTTTAGTGATTCAAATATTTATTGTTTAGGATATTCCTGCAAATCAACGTGATGATTGTTTTCACTATGAATTAATTATGAATTAATAAAGGAGAGGCTAAATAAACAAACCCAGCTCTTGGGCTACTGAGCCAAATAATGTGATTTGGCTTGAAAAACGTAGGTCGCGATTTTGTGGCTACAGGAAACCAACCATGGATCGTCGAATTCATAGTTCGGTTAACTGACAGTTAACGACCAATTATCCCCCTCTCTCTTCTGTTCCCAAATAATTATAAAGATATGAAAACAGATGATCAACATGTCATCAAGCTCAAATTTTCTAATAGTATGAATCACTTCCAGTTAACACATATCCCTCGCTGGGACAGAGGCAACTCTACGGATTTACAACGCTAAAATTAGGGGTTCGATTCCCCTCGATGGACACAGCAGGTAGCTCGATGTGGCTTTGCTTAAGAAAAACAAACACTTCACTTAAGGCTCAGCACGGCCAGGTGGTTAAGGCACACGACTTGTAATCTGAGGGTCGCGGGTTCGAATCACCGTCACACCAAACATGCTCGCCCATTCAGCCGTGGGGGCGTTATAACCTGAAGGGCAATCCCACTATTCGTTGGTAAAAGAGTAGCCCAAGAGTTTCTTGGCAGTGGGTGGTGATCACTAGCTGCTTTCCCTCTAGTCTTCCACTGACTACTAGTGACACAGCCACGTACTTGCAGACTCGTAACGCTAGAAACCGGGTTTCGATACCTGTAGTGGGCAGAGCGCAGCTAGTCTTTTATGTAGCCTTGTGTTTAATTCCAATCACTAAGTCGCACATAGTTGTTTTAATTTTACTTCTTTGTGTTTAATTCCAAGCACTAAGTCACACATAGTGATTTTAATTTTACTTCTTTGTGTTTAATTCCAAACACTAACTCACACATAGTTGTTTTATTTTTACTTCCTTGTGTTTAATTCCAAGCACTAACTCACACATAGTTGTTTTATTTTTACTTCCTTGTGTTTAATTCCAAGCACTAAGTCACACATAGTGGTTTTAATTTTACTTCTTTGTGTTTAATTCCAAGCACTAAGTCACACATAGTTGTTTTAATTTTACTTCCTTGTGTTTAATTCCAAGCAATAAGTCACACATAGTGATTTTAATTTTACTTCTTTGTGTTTAATTCCAAACACTAACTCACACATAGTGGTTTTAATTTTACTTCCTTGTGTTTAATTCCAAACACTAACTCACACATAGTGGTTTTAATTTTACTTCCTTGTGTTTAATTCCAAACACTAACTCACACATAGTTATTTTAATTTTACTTCCTTGTGTTTAATTCCAAGCACTAAGTCACACATAGTGATTTTAATTTTACTTCCTTGTGTTTAATTCCAAGCACTAACTCACACATAGTTGTTTTATTTTTACTTCTTTGTGTTTAATTTCAAGCACTAAGTCACACATAGTGATTTTAATTTTACTTCCTTGTGTTTAATTCCAAGCACTAAGTCACACATAGTTGTTTTAATTTTACTTCTTTGTGTTTAATTCCAAGCACTAACTCACACATATTTGTTTTAATTTTACTTCCTTGTGTTTAATTCCAAGCACTAAGTCACACATAGTGATTTTAATTTTACTTCCTTGTGTTTAATTCCAAGCACTAACTCACACATAGTTGTTTTATTTTTACTTCTTTGTGTTTAATTTCAAGCACTAAGTCACACATAGTGATTTTAATTTTACTTCCTTGTGTTTAATTCCAAGCACTAAGTCACACATAGTGATTTTAATTTTACTTCCTTGTGTTTAATTCCAAGCACTAAGTCACACATAGTTGTTTTAATTTTACTTCCTTGTGTTTAATTCCAAGCACTAAGTCACACATAGTGATTTTAATTTTACTTCTTTGTGTTTAATTCCAAGCACTAACTCACACATAGTTGTTTTAATTTTACTTCCTTGTGTTTCATTCCAAGCACTAACTCACACATAGTGATTTTAATTTTACTTCCTTGTGTTTAATTCCAAACACTAACTCACACATAGTGATTTTCATTTTACTTCTTTGTGTTTAATTCCAAGCACTAACTCACACATAGTGATTTTAATTTTACTTTCTTGTGTTTAATTCCAAGCACTAAGTCACACATAGTGATTTTAATTTTACTTCCTTGTGTTTAATTCCAAGCACTAAGTCACACATAGTTGTTTTAATTTTACTTCCTTGTGTTTAATTCCAAGCAATAAGTCACACATAGTGATTTTAATTTTATTTCTTTGTGTTTAATTCCAAGCACTAACTCACACATAGTTGTTTTAATTTTACTTCCTTGTGTTTAATTCCAAACACTAACTCACACATAGTGATTTTAATTTTACTTCCTTGTGTTTAATTCCAAGCACTAACTCACACATAGTGGTTATATTTTTACTTCCTTGTGTTTAATTCCAAGCACTAAGTCACACATAGTGGTTTTAATTTTATTTCATTGTGTTTAATTCCAAACACTAAGTCACACATAGTTGTTTTAATTTTATTTCTTTGTGTTTAATTCCAAGCACTAAGTCACACTTAGTGGTTTTAATTTTACTTCCTTGTGTTTAATTCCAAGCACTAAGTCACACATAGTGGTTTTAATTTTACTTTCTTGTGTTTAATTCCAAACACTAAGTCACACATAGTGGTTTTAATTTTATTTCGTTGTGTTTAATTACAAACACTAAGTCACACGTAGTGGTTTTAATTTTATTTCATTGTGTTTAATTCCAAACACTAAGTCACACATAGTGGTTTTAATTTTACTTCCTTGTGTTTAATTCCAAGCAATAAGTCACACATTGTGGTTTTAATTTTACTTTCTGCAGAAAAACATAATTGTTTTTTCTTGTTTTTTTTTTAATTTCGCGCAAAGCTACTCGAGGGCTATCTGCGCTAGCCCTCACTAATTTAGCAGTGTAAGACTAGAGGGAAGCCAGCTAGTCATCACCACCCACCGCCAACTCTTGGGCTACTCTTTTGGCAATGAATAGTGGGATTGACTGCCACATATAACGCCCTCACGGCTGAAAGGGCGAGCATGTTTGGTGCGACCGGAATTCGAACCCGCAACCCTCGGATTACGTGTCGAACGCCTTAACACGCTTGGCCATGCCGGGCCGGAAAAACATAATCATTGAATTCATGCGTATTTGGTTGCAAGTTTACCGTTTCGTGTGCACGAATACGAAAAACACAGGAAAACAAAGGTATTTTAATTCATCAGCGAACGAAACAGCTTTCAAGTTTAATAACAGGCAAATTGTTTGAACCTAAAACAGTCCTTTTAATCAGCATTAATACCTACTATCGTAGATTAACTGGCAGTACGTTGCTAAATTAAAGTCTAATGAACGTAATAATTCATTAGTTTTTATTAAACGTTTATTTTAATATGAAAAGTAGGGTGGAGCTAGTTGTCTTCTATTGTCCGAGGAGATAAGATTCGATCATCACTAAATTTTTTTATACTACCTTGTGTGGCATTTTTTGGATGTAAGCAAACTAGTTTGCTGAGTGAGGCTGATAGGACTCTAATAATTTGTATTACATATATTACTCTCTTTCTTGAATAAACCGTAGATTTTTTGTGGCCACGTCAATACTAGTTTGTAGAAATCAAAACGAGAACCAATCTTTCTGCCTATCTTTCACAACCTTATGTAGCAATGAGTTTTCAAACGTGTCTTGCACTGGAACTGGTTGTTCTGTTTTTATCGTTTGTTATAATGCGTGGCTTGAAAACTGATGTAGCTCAGTGAGGGAAAATGGACGTATCCTCTCAGGTTAATTGTAAATGTCCACGGGCTGAAACGCTGAAGTCTAGTGCATTTTATAACATGTCCAGGAAATTGAATATAGCGCTATTCTTGTAGCTTCTCTCCTGCTGTGTGGAAAGTGATTTTGTAAAAAGGTCAGAGTGGTCAAGTGGCTGATCAGCTATTAAAAGTTCACAAAATATCAAAGCCAAAACGGTTGATAACATTACGGTTTCATATCATGAGAAGACAATTGGAACTGTGAAAGGTCACACAATCGAATTGTCTCAACAGCTCCTCTCAGCTAACACGACAAACACTTATCAGACTTATAGTCTGGTTTAACTGGTTTCACGGCAACACTTGGTTATGCTGTTGGAAAAACTGATTATATGAGAAGGAAAGACAATTAAAACTAAATGTTCGTGAAGTTAAGGCTGCAATGACGTATAATATCAAAATAAAAAATTAAGTTATAAACGAATCAAACCAGTTTTACATAAAACTGACAAGAAATACAAAGTGTCATAAGCACGCTCACAAGAAAGCTGTAGTGATTAGAATATATCACTTACGTTTGTTTGTTTGTTTTTTAATTCCGCACAAAGCTACACGAGGGCGATCTGCACTAGCCGTCCGTAATTTAGTAGTGTAAGACTAGAGGGAAGGCAGCTAGTCATCACCACCTATCGCCAACTCTTGGGCTACCTTTTTACCAATTAATAGTGGGATTGACCGTCACGTATAACGCCCCCACGGCTGAAAGGACGAGCATGTTTGGTGCGACGGGGATTCGAACCCACGACCCTAGGATTATAAGTCGAGCGCCTTAACTACCTGGCCATGCCGAGCTGGTTCGAAATAGAAACGTTTTAAAAACTTCGACTCAAGTGTTATGTTTTACACAAACTTAGTGTTTTTATTTGTGACAATTGTCTTAAGAATGGAATGTTAAATATATAACTATTTTTTCACGGTAAAAATCTTTATATATTTTGTCTTTCCAGACGAGCAAAAGCTTATGTTAATAAACATGAAGGCGAACTTGCTCACAGCAAACGATCAAAAGACATAGTGGCAAAGTACAAATTGTTGTTGAGTAAGGTAAGATAGACAAATAGAATGTATGTAGATTAATGGGTAGTTACAAGAAACGTAGGAATGTATGTAGATTAATGGGTAGTTACAAGAAACGTAGGAATGTATGTAGATTAATGGGTAGTTACAAGAAACGTGGGAATGTATGTAGATTAATGGGTAGTTACAAGAAACGTGGGAATGTATGTAGATTAATGGGTAGTTACAAGAAACGTGGGAATGTATGTAGATTAATGGATAGTTTCATATTGAAACGCAGAAGTGTATGGAGATAATGGATAGTTTCAATAAACGTAGACGGATGGGATTAATGGATAAATGGATTAATAAATAGATGGTTTTCAATAAACGCAAAAGATAGATTAATGGATAGTTTCATGTAAACTCAGAAATATAGGTAGATTAGTAGACTGTTTTCCATAAAAGCAAAAATATGGATTCATTAATGGATAGTTTATTATAAACTCAGAAAGAAGGGTAAATTTACAGGTAGTTTGTTATCTGTACACGCAGTTTTAACATATTAACTCTTAAAAGTATCAGTGTTTTACGTGAGAAATACAACAATGATTCTGTAATTTAATGTTTAATGTAATAGTAGGCTTAATCCATAACACTTGCATACAGTTATTTAAAAGTTAAAGTAAAATATTATTTAAGTAAGCAAGGCTTACAGAAGAAATAGTGTACCTCATTAACACAATGTTACTAATATCATGTCGAAGGTCGTCACGTTTGTGAGCCTAAAACTTCTATTTTTACGACTTAAGAGATTTGACTTTCTTCCTTCGCCAGCTTTGTTTCAAGGCTGTTAAAGTTCCCTAGTTTTATTATTTTACCTTGTTAATGTCCCCGCTTGTATTGCCGCTACCTTAGCTAATTGTAAGTTAAATGCTTAATTAATCTGCGCATTAGAGTTACGTTTAGTAATTTCCTAGTAATTCCAGAGAGAATGACGCTTTGTAATCTTCTAGTGGTTCCAGAGAGTAGAACGGGGAATGGCTAATCTTGTTGTTACTCTGACTCCTTGGTCCACGAAGATTAAAATGATAGAAAGTAAGTTCAGATGAGTTTTTATTGTTTATTGTACGCGTCTTGAAAACCGTTCGAACGTTTTACTTTGTTCGATGTAAACAATATCACACCAGACCACTTCTGGAAGGTAAACCTCATTCGTCTCAAAGATGTTCTGAAGAATGACTAAGAACACTACTTTACCATTTCGATTTATTTTCAATTCCATTCCAGAAATGGAATCGAATGAGAGATTGGTTGTAAGAGTGGAGTATGTTCAGCAGCATTGCGACTCGAACCTTGGGCCTTTCTATCCGCGCTAATCATTAAGCCACACCCAACAAAATTATAGCACATAAATTAATATGTATGAAGTGGTGTGTGAATCCTTAAAATATTTGTTGTTGTTGTTCAAAATGTCCGATTTGTTTCAGTTGATTCTGTCCTACTAATGTGAACCAGGCTATGCGCTGATGGTTTATATTTACTATAGAGTACGCATGTAGTACAGGAGCTGGTGTGAGCTAGGCCTCGAGTTTAGTGTTGAATACGTTTCTTAAATATTTTATCTTAGTAAGAACTGAAGATAAAATGCTAAGCAACCACGAAATTATCCGAAACATTATGTCTCATTCATATAACTAAAATTGTAAAATGTTGGGTAACAAATAGACAATTATTGTTTTCAGTTTATATTACATCATTTTGAAGCCATACGACGCTGTTTAGTCAAATTTACACAACATTAACTATATTTTTCTCTATTTTTTAATATACATTTTTTTTTAAGTAGAGTCATAAATAAACTATCTTCTACTACTTGGTAAATATTTGTACTCTGAAGAGGTGATTATTCCCACAATTCTCAGAATGCCTAGATTAGTGATCTAAAAATTATTTACTTTTTAAAATTCAAACGATACTGAAACAATGGTTCTAGAAATGTGTGTCGCGGCAAGTTGGTAGAGTTGTCGTTGTATTTGGCAGCAGGGACGTCACGCAAATCAAGATAAAAGGATTAGAGTGTCGTCAGTGAAAAAAAAGTCTGGAAGCTGTCATACCAAACTGTTAATCCATTGAATTTGGCAGTTGAGTTATTTGGAAACTAGAAAACTAGGACATCAAAAAGGATGCATGAGAAAGGGTTAGATGAAAATCTGAAAATTAACAGTAACAATTTCTTTAAATTTATTAAGGGTAAACAGAATGTTAGAATGTTGTTAGAAATCTTGATGGATGATAGAGGAAGGCTTATATCAAGTAATTATGAAATGGTTGGGTTATTAAATTTCGCTTTTTTCAGTTTTTTCTAACGAAGATTAAGAGTTGTCCAGATATTGAAGAGTTGATAGATGTGAACAAGATCAAACAAGATAACTGCATTAATTCTGAGCTAATTAAGAAATAATTGGGAAACCTAAAGAAAGATAAGGCTCTTGGTCCAGATAATATTCCTCAAGGGTTTTGGATATGTGGTGCTACTTGAAACAAATTTTTTTCGTCAGTCCTTGAACAGTGGGCAGGTACCAGAGGATTGTAATTAGTTAATATAACTCCTCTTTTTAATTGAAGGTGATAAAAGTTGTTCCAGTAATTATAGACCCATTAGTCTTATATCAGTTGCGGGAACAATGTTGGAAAGTGATAAAAGATGCTTTGCAAAACGCCCCCTGCTGGTACAGCGGTACGTCTACGGTCTTACAACGCTAAAATCAGAGGTACCCTTCGGTGTGCTCAGCAGATAGCCGATGTTTGTTTGTTTTGAATTTCGGGCAAAGCTACACGAGGGCTATCTGCGCTAGCCGTCCCTAATTTTGCAGTGTAAGACTAGATGGAAGGCAGCTAGTCATCATCACCCACCGCCAACTCTTGGGCTACTCTTTTACTAACGAATAGTTGGATTGACCGTCACATTATAACGTCCCCACGGCTGAAAGAGCGAACATGTTTGGTGCGACGGGAATTCGAACCCACGACCCTCGGATTACGTGTCGAACGCCTTAACCCACCTGGCCATGTCGAGCCGTTTAACAAAGCATCACATAAAAAGGCTTGTAAAAATATCTGCAGATGTGGAGGATAAGTTGGCAAATTGGGTTGAAGATTGGCTGAATAGAAGAAAAGAAAGCGTTATTACAAGTGCAGTACAGTCAGATTGAATTAATATAATGAGTGTGGTACCACAAGGCTTAGTCTTAGGACTTTCGCTGTTTTTGATTGACATGAATGACACTGATGAAGCAGGATAATGGTCAATAAATTACTTTAATTTGCAGGTGATGTCATGGGTGTTGATGATTTACAAAAGAATTCAGATCATAGCGAGTTGGGCAAATAAATGGCAGATAAGTTTTAATTATGTAGGTTATCATAATTTTAATTATAAGTATAGTTTGGATGGGAATAACCTAAATGATGTTGGTGTAATAGTTGATCAAGTCCCTAAGTCATTCAAGCAGCGTGTTGTTGCTAGTGGTAGGGTAATTATGATTTTAGGTTGTATCTACTGAAATATTGAATACAAGTCTGCACAGGTTATAATTTTGTTGTATTGGTCACTGGATAGGCCACACTTGGAGTATTGTGTTCAGTCTTTGGTCATCCTAGGAAAGACATTTGAATTGTTGGAAAGGGTTCAGAGGAAGGTTACTACTATGGTACCTGGGGTGGAAGGGTTGTTATATGTTGACAGACTGAAATCTCTCAAATTGTTTTCTCTTAAGATGGAGGATCTGATTCAGATGTTTAAGAATATGAAGATAAATGAGTGTTAAGGTATCTTTTTTTTTTTCATACTTAACAGTAAAAGGCAACAGAACTAAGTGATACAAGTATAGACTTGGGCAGGGTAGAAGTCATCTTCAAGTAAGACAGTTTTATTTTTCTTACAGAGTGAATGGGTTGTCATCGGTTGTTGTGAAAGCTGTAAATTTAAGTGAAATTTTGGTAACTGTAAAATAATAATCGATGGCTTTAAGATTGTTTTTACTTGTATATTTTTTCTAAACTTATTTATTAATAGTTTTAGCTTGGTTTAGAGGATGGGACAACCGAGATAGGCTTGTTGTCCCAAGACATTATATTATTATTGTACAACTAATAGTATTGTTTAATTGTTGTAGGTCACTTTGGATCTGTTGTGGCTTCTTATTTCACATTTCTTCGTTGGGTTTTTTGGGTCAATTTCTTTATCACCACATTTGTGTGTTGCTTCTTAATGGTTCCTGAGGTAAGTATTGGTTTATTTATATCTTTTGAGGAAATAAAGGAAACCCGCTTACAAAGTTAATAGTTTGTTTGTGTTTAATAAAGTTTGTTTGTTTGTGAATTTCGCGCAAGGCTGCACGAGGTCTATCTGCGTTGGCCGTCCCTAATTTAACAGTGTAAGACTGGAAGAAAAGCAGCTACTTATCACCACCTACCGCCAACTCTTGGGCTACTCTTTTACCAACGAGTAGTGGGATTGACTGTAACATTTTAACACCCCCACGGCTGAAAGAGCGAGCATGTTTGGTGTGACGGAGAATCGAGTCCACGACCTTCAGATTACGAGTCGAGCGCCCCTAAACACCTGACCATACCGGGCCTGTAATTAAACACAAAGCTGCACAATGGTTTGTCTGTGATCTGCCAACCAACAGGTATTGAAGCTCGAATTTTAGCATTATTAGACCTGAGACTTACTCCTGAGCCACCAGCGCGTGTATTTGGTGATACTAAATTAATCTTTTTTAGAGTAATATTACAATTTAAATATTTAGGACTCCTAATATACAATCGTCAAAACATTGTTTATATTTGAATTTTATTACTTCTTAAACATTTCTTAGTTGTCAAAACATTGTTTATATTGGAATTTTATTACTTCTTAAACATTTCTTAGCTGTCAAATCATTGTTTATATTGGAATTTTATTACTTCTTAAACATTTCTTAGTTGTCAAATCATTGTTTATATTGGAATTTTATTACTTCTTAAACATTTCTTAGTTGTCAAAACATTGTTTATATTGGAATTTTATTACTTCTTAAACATTTCTTAGTTGTCATATTGGAAACAGAAAATTGTTTTAATATTACCGTAAACAATAAACAAGTAGCCACAATTGGAAAGGAACCTTCAAGTTGAACTAAGACACATCTTTAAAGCTGAATATATAGAGTACAACATTTTGTTTCGGTTTCAATGTTCGAGCATTCAAATGTTATACGTGAGTGTAAAACATCATAACTTATTTAAGGTAATACCGGATCCCCCATTAAGTGTCTTCAAGTTCGCACAAGAGAAGATTCACATATGAAACTTTACTTCTACACTTTAAATATCATGTGTTCAATAAATGTAACAGCAGCTACAAATAAAATAACGTGTTATTTATCAATAGGCTTCAAGAGAGGGTAACTTGATGAATGTAACAGGAGCTACAAATAAAATAACGTGTTATTTATCAATAGGCTTCAAGAGAGAGTAACTTGATGAATGTAACAGGAGCTACAAATAAAATAACGTGTTATTTATCAATAGGCTTCAAGAGAGGGTAACTTGATGAATGTAACAGGAGCAACAAATAAAATAACGTGTTATTTATCAATAGGCTTCAAGAGAGGGTAACTTGATGAATGTAACAGGAGCTACAAATAAAATAACGTGTTATTTATCAATAGGCTTCAAGAGAGGGTAACTTGATAAGTAGTTTTGTTTTTCATTTGACAAAATAACTTCCAAGCTATCGAAGCAATAAGTAATAATTAATTTATTTCGCCAAATGAAGACATTTAATAGGTAACATTGTAAGTAGTAATCAACAATTTATGTCAAACTAGATCAGTTAATAAGTACGACAATGTTAAACAAAGAGTAATCGAACACTTAAAATAAGAGACATGTTATTGAAAACAACACGTGACAGAAGACTGTTACGTGAAACAAGTTTTGTCAAATTAATCTGAAATAATGTGACACATTCAGGGACACAGGCAGCCCATTCTGTTGCTTTGTGCTTAATTCAAAACAACAGGTACATTGTGACGTCATCAAACTGAGCTACGCTGGATAACTTTACTCAACTCAAACCCTGGATACCCAAACTGAAACCATTTACGGGTGAACCCACCTACCGTTAACGAACAGCGGCACAAGAAATTAACTCACGAAAATAAAAAGACCCGTCTCTAGTAAAACCCATCTTCATAGTAAACTATTTGTATGTTTATCATTATTTAAGCGCATAGCTACACAATGGGATATCACTGCTATGCCCAAAGGGGGATTGAAACCCAATACTTAGCATTATAAGCCTTTAGACTTACCGTTGAGTCAGTGTGGGATTTCATTAAATGAATATATCAAATGTTAGACGTTTCTGCTACATTGTAAGCGAAATCTGAATAGAGCGGTCTATATTTGTTTTATATATAGATAGGTCACTAGGTCTATATTTGTTTTATATATAGATAGGTCACTAGGTTTTGAGTGTAAGTCATAAATGGTATAGGTTTTCTCTTCCTATAGGTTTTGAGAGGTCAAGACGACCCAACAGGCATGAGAAAAGAAATTGAAACTAAAGAACAGGACAGCGCTTTAAACTTGAAGGCAATATGGGACTTTGAGGTCAGTAGAGCCCTAAAAATTTCATATAAAATATGTTTATTTTATGATGTCAGTAAAGCCCTAAAGAATTTATAAAACATGTTTATTTTACGAGGTTAGTAGAGCCCTGAAGAGTTTATAAAACGTATGTTTATTTTACGAGTTTAATTTTATTTTACGAGGTCAATAGAACCCTAAAGAGTTTATGAGCATATATTTATTGTAAAAGGTTAATATAGCCCTAAATAGTTTACAAAACATATGTTTATTTTACAAGGTCAGTAGAGGCCTAAAGAGTTTATAAATCATATGTTTATTTTATGATGTCAATAAAGCCCTAAAGAGTTTATAAAACGTATGCTTATTTTACGAGGTCAGTAGAGCCCTGAAGAGTTTATAAACATATGTTTATTTTACGAGGTCAGTGGAGCCCTGAAGAGTTTATAAAACGTATGTTTATTTTACGAGTTTAGTTTTATTTTACGAGGTCAATAGAACCCTAAAGAGTTTATGAGCATATATTTATTGTAAAAGGTTAATAGAGCCCTAAATAGTTTACAAAACATATGTTTATTTTACAAGGTCAGTAGAGGCCTAAAGAGTTTATAAATCATATGTTTATTTTATGATGTCAATAAAGCCCTAAAGAGTTTATAAAACGTATGTTTATTTCACGAGGTCAGTAGAGCCCTGAAGAGTTTATAAAACGTATGTTTATTTCACGAGGTCAGCAGAGCCCTGAAGAGTTTATAAAACGTATGTTTATTTTACGAGGTCAGTACAGCCCTGAAGAGTTTATAAACATATGTTTATTTCACGAGGTCAGTGGAGCCCTGAAGAGTTTATAAAACGTATGTTTATTTTACGAGGTCAGTACAGCCCTGAAGAGTTTATAAACATATGTTTATTTTACGAGGTCAGTAGAGCCCTGAAGAGTTTATAAAACGTATGCTTATTTTACGAGTTTAGTTTTATGTTACGAGGTCAATAGAGCCCTAAATAGTTTACAAAACATATGTTTATTGTAAAAGGTTAATAGAGCCCTAAAGAGTTTACAAAACATGTGTTTATTTTACGAGGTCAGTAGATGCCTAAAGAATTTGTTAAACATATGTTTATTTCACGAAGTCAGTAGATTCATGAGAAACATAATTTTGTATACCGATATGGCTGGAGAGGCAGGGAAGTAACACAACTGTGAAAACAACGCAAGTAAACCAATAACTATTTCTGGTTTAGCCGGTTCTTATCTACTTTAAACATTGTATCCTATAAAAAAAGAGACATCTGCCTAATCAACAATAAATATAATTTGCTTATCTTTAGGAGCAAACCTACACAATATGCTATCTACGTTCTGTTCATCGCGTGTATTGAAACATAATTTATGGTGTTATAAGTCGCTAAGCCATCAAAAGTTAGCCTTTGTTTTTGGGATTTCATGCAAAGCTACTTGAAGGCTAGCCGTCCCTAATTTTGAAGCAATAGAATGGAGAGAATGCAACGCCACCTACTTTATCTCTTCGACTACTCTTTACCAATAAATAGTTGAAATGACCGCCACTTATAACGCCTCCACGGTTAACAGGGCGAAAATGTTCGATACAAACCCGCGATCAGATGTTGCGAGTCGAATAATCTGACTACCAGGCCATTATGGGGTCAGCAATAGAGAATTATCATTGAAAGTAACATATTCAAGAGTAAAAACGTATGGACAGCTGATGGTGCTTAGTGCTTACGTATGTAAATTAATATCATAAAGAGGGGACTTACGACCTCCGTCAGTACAATAATCTTTATTTTGCCCCTCCTTATACAGGGTTATCTGAAATACTCTCCAATATTTTATGGCTACTACAGTAACAGAGAAATGACCGAAGAGGGTTACCGTCTACCACTGGCCTATTTCCTCACTTCTTTAGCTGTGTATGTCTACAGTTTTGTTACTATCCTGAAAAAGTGAGTATTTCTACTTTATTAACGACCTTATAGTTAGTTAAGTGTGGACACCACTTGAATAACTCTGTTTATTACATAATAAATTACTGTCACGGGTTATAAATTAAAACATGTATAAGTGCATCATTTGTCACAAAATGCATTGGTGTTATTCAATAGAGACTAATAACTTAAATATTTTCTCGCAAAATCAGAAGTTTGTATCATTGCCAATTAAAGCCGAAAACTTATATTTTTACCTTAAAATCACAAGTAAAAGTTACTGCCTAAAGCTTATAGACGCCATCTTTATTTGCAGAATGGCAAAAAACTCCAGAATGAGTAAGATGTCAGAGAAAGATGAGGAATACACCTTCAGTTGGAAGCTCTTCACTGGATGGGATTACATGATTGGAAACGCAGAAACCGCTCTTAACAAGAGCGCTTCGCTCATCATGAGCTTCAAGGTAAATTGTATCATTGTGAGTAAAAAAAGACAAGGCAGGCGTTATATTAGAAATAATAACAAATAGTCCGTGTACCACGTCTCGATGTGCAACTTTGACTACTACAATCACAAAATTGCTGAAATTATCTATATCAGAACCATATTTGTACATGACGGGTTTTCACTGGAACCGATTAACTAGGTGTCGTTACGTTTTCCCACGTTAACATAGGGTGGAGCTGTGTATCTATTGTTTGTTTTGAATTTCGCGCAAAGCTACTCGAGGGCTACCTGCGCTAGCCGTCCCTAATTTAGCAGTGTAAGACTAGAGGGAAGGAAGCTAGTCATCACCACCCACCGCCAACTCTTGGATTACTATTTTACCAACGAATAGTGGGATTGATCGTCACATTATAACGCCCCCACGGCTGAAAGAGCGAACATGTTTGGTGTGACGGGGATTCGAACCCGTGACCCTCGGGCTACGAGTCGAACGCCTTAACACACTTGGCCACTGTGTATTTATATTTGCAGTAAGTTTGAAACGAAAGTGTGTTGTGGCGTATTATAATTTATCCCGGACGAGTCTACAATTTCTTATGTTACGTAACGTTACGTATTACGATTTCAAACAGCCGGAAATTTGAATTTTGCAGTTATTTGGATTTCAATATGTGTCAAATTTATGATACTTGCCACACTATTTTCTTTCTCAACACAAACATATTTCAATGCACAAACAACGATATAATTTATAATAACGGTTATTACAAATAATGATTTTATATACAGCAGTTTTACAAACTTACAGACTAAGTCTTATGTCCGGTATAGAGCTAAATATTTTGTCGACGATCCAATTAATTCTTAGTTGATATAATTACATCTGCACCTAGCTTAAGCTAGTTAGCTTGGTTCGCCTCATGTCGCTGACTTTTTAAGGATGAAGATATCTAATGTTATCGTAGGAGTATTAACGTCCGAAGTTAATTTACTGAAGTTGAACGGTTTCTAATGTTCAAAATCTATAACGTTCCTGTTCAACTTCTGTAGTTTTCCCATTAATAAGGGTTAATCACAATTATAGCTTCGGAGTCTTACAGTACACTGACTGTAGCGAAAAAATAATAATCTGTCTCTTGGCGTCTTGGTTTATATAGTTTAAGGCGAGATTCTCGAACGTTGAACAATGCTCATTATATTATACGCTTATATTTTCATAAAACAAATATTCTTGATTCTTACTCTCAAAAAGTTTCTACAGATTTAAAGAGGCAGGACTTTTGTAATACACATTCAACAATATACGGCACATGCAAAAAACTATACGGAAACAAACATAGGTATTAAAATGAATGTTTATTAATAAATCTGTTACAATATAAATAGATTGTATTATAAATGTTTTGGTGATATGTGAATTAAAAGAAATACCCTCAATTCACCAAATATTATCAATTATTTAAATAAATTCTAATTATGAACTATCCAATAGGAAACTCGAGTTTTTCCATTCACTTTTTTATTACAACTGTTAATCTGGGCGTTATATTATGACGTTCAATGGCGTTATATTATGACGTTCAATCCCACTACTCGTTTGTAAAAGAGTAGCCCAACAGTTGGCACTGGGTGGTGATGACAAGCAGCCTTCCTTCTAGTCTTACACTACTAAATTAAGGACGGCTTGCGCAAATAATCCTCGTGTGGTTTTGCGGAAATTAAAAACAAAGAAACTGATGGACAATCATCACTTCGACAAATTATACCTTGTTCACTAAATTATGTTTGAAACATCAAATACTCTCCAACACTGACCTTCTGGAAGACAGTCATGACTTCTACAAATTATAATTTATTTAAAGAATTGTCTTTAAAACATAATTCTATCCGACGTCAACTCACTTAGCTACGTTCTTTACATTTGTTGATTACGACGTTTACATTTTTACCTAATGCTGTGCTTTTGTCTTTATCATAAGAACCATTTTTTATTTTACTTTTTTACTTTATATTTGTCACCAGGAGGTAATTCTCGAAGAAAAGGAGAAGAAAAAAGACGAACGGAAGTAAGTGAAATCGTTTTAAAGTTCAGAGAAAGAACGAAACCGTAGAGACTATTCAAACTCTGGTTCGTCACGTATTAAATCTGGTGTCTTTTCAGAAAGCAAGCCTCTCTGATTCCTGCTTCTCATAATTCTATCAAGTGTCATTTTGTTATAACTGTGTTTTTGTCTAAACTTCCCTATTCGCTACTTGAAATGGACCGAGACACTAGAAAACTATTCAAATGCAATTGTGCAATTCAGTTTCAGAGTGTCGATAGATCTCAGATTAACTGCAAAATATCCCATGACATTTTAAGGATGCGTTTGTTTTTTAAACCAACCGTCAAACAAGTGGGTGCAAACATCGAAACATCAAGTCTAATTATGTTAGTGACGTCACAGCCGAAGGTTAGTAATTAGATACAACACACAATATTGAAATAAATAACTTACTCTCAATTAGATACAACACACAATATTGAAATAAATAACTTTCTCTCAATTAGATACAACACACAATATTGAAATAAATAACTTTCTCTCAATTAGATACAACACTTAATATTGAAATAAATAACTTACTCTCAATTAGATACAACACACAATATTGATATAAATAACTTACTTTCAATTAGATACAACACACAATATTGAAATAAATAACTCACTCTCAATTAGATACAACACATAATATTGAAATAAATAACTCACTCTCAATTAGATACAACACACAATATTCAAATAAATAACTTACTCTCAATTAGATACAACACACAATATTGAAATAAATAACTTACTCTCAATTAGATACAACACATAATATTGAAATAAATAACTTACTCTCAATTAGATAGAACACATAATATTGAAATAAATAACTTACTCTCAATTAGATACAACACACAATATTGAAATAAATAACTTACTCTCAATTAGATACAACACACAATATTGAAATAAATAACTTATTCTCAATTAGATACAACACACAATATTGAAATAAATAACTTACTCTCAATTAGATACAACACAATATTGAAAAAATAACTTACTCTCAATTAGATACAACACACAATATTGAAATAAATAACTTACTCTCAATTAGATACAACACAAATATTGAAATAAATAACTTACTCTCAATTAGATACAACACACAATATTAAAATAAATAACTTACTCTCAATTGCATACAACACACAATATTCAAATAAATAACTTACTCTCAATTAGATACAATACCCAATATTGAAATAAATAACTTACTCTCAATTAGATACAACACACAATATTGAAATAAATAACTTACTCTCAATTGGATACAACACACAATATTGAAATAAATAACTTACTCTCAATTAGATACAACACACAATATTCAAATAAATAACTTACTCTCAATTAGATACAACACACAATATTGAAATAAATAACTTACTCTCAATTAGATACAACACATAATATTGAAATAAATAACTTACTCTCAATTAGATAGAACACATAATATTGAAATAAATAACTTACTCTCAATTAGATACAACACACAATATTGAAATAAATAACTTACTCTCAATTAGATACAACACACAATATTGAAATAAATAACTTATTCTCAATTAGATACAACACACAATATTGAAATAAATAACTTACTCTCAATTAGATAAAACACAATATTGAAAAAATAACTTACTCTCAATTAGATACAACACACAATATTGAAATAAATAACTTACTCTCAATTAGATACAACGCACAATATTGAAATAAATAATTTACTCTCAATTAGATACAACACACAATATTGAAATAAATAACTTACTCTCAATTAGATACAACACACAATATTGAAATAAATAACTTACTCTCAATTAGATACAACACACAATATTAAAATAAATAACTTACTCTCAATTGCATACAACACACAATATTCAAATAAATAACTTACTCTCAATTAGATACAATACCCAATATTGAAATAAATAACTTACTCTCAATTAGATACAACACACAATATTGAAATAAATAACTTACTCTCAATTGGATACAACACACAATATTGAAATAAATAACTTACTCTCAATTAGATACAACACACAATATTCAAATAAATAACTTACTCTCAATTAGATACAACACACAATATTCAAATAAATAACTTACTCTCAATTAGATACAACACACAATATTCAAATAAATAACTTACTCTCAATTAGATACAACACACAATATTCAAATAAATAACTTACTCTCAATTAGATACAACACACAATATTCAAATAAATAACTTACTCTCAATTGGACACAACACACAATATTCAAATAAATAACTTACTCTCAATTAGACACAACACACAATATTGAAATAAATAACTTACTCTCAATTGGATACAACACACAATATTGAAATAAATAACTTACTCTCAATTAGATACAACACACAATATTCAAATAAATAACTTACTCTCAATTAGATACAACACACAATATTCAAATAAATAACTTACTGTCAATTAGATACAACACACAATATTCAAATAAATAACTTACTCTCAATTAGATACAACACACAATATTGAAATAAATAACTTACTCTCAATTAGATACAACACACAATATTGAAATAAATAACTTACTCTCAATTAGATACAACACACAATATTGAAATAAATAACTTACTCTCAATTAGATACAACACACAATATTGAAATAAATAACTTACTCTCAATTAGATACAACACACAATATTCAAATAAATAACTTACTCTCAATTAGATACAACACACAATATTCAAATAAATAACTTACTCTCAATTAGATACAACACACAATATTCAAATAAATAACTTACTCTCACTTAGATACAACACACAATATTGAAATAAATAACTTACTCTCAGTTAGATACAACACACAATATTGAAATAAATAACTTACTCTCAATTAGATACAACACACAATATTGAAATAAATAACTTACTCTCAATTAGATACAACACACAATATTGAAATAAATAACTTACTCTTAATTAGATACAACGCAAATATTGAAATAAATAACTTACTCTTAATTAGATACAACGCAAATATTGAAATAAATAACTTACTCTTAATTAGATACAACACACAATATTGAAATAAATAACTTACTCTCAATTAGATACAACACACAATATTGAAATAAATAACTTACTCTCAATTAGATACAACACACAATATTGAAATAAATAACTTACTCTCAATTAGATACAACACACAATATTGAAATAAATAACTTACTCTCAATTAGATACAACACACAATATTGAAATAAATAACTTACTCTCAACTAGATACAACACACAATATTCAAATAAATAACTTACTCTCAATTAGATACAACACACAATATTGAAATAAATAACTTACTCTCAATTAGATACAACACACAATATTGAAATAAATAACTTACTCTCAATTAGATACAACACACAATATTCAAATAAATAACTTACTCTCAATTAGATACAACACACAATATTCAAATAAATAACTTACTCTCAATTGTATACAACACACAATATTGAAATAAATAACTTACTCTCAATTAGATACAACACATAATATTGAAATAAATAACTTGTTCTCAATTAGATACAACAAATAATATTGAAATAAATAACTTACTCTCAATTAGATACAACACACAATATTGAAATAAATAACTTACTCTCAATTGCATACAACACACAATATTGAAATAAATAACTTACTCTCAATTAGATACAACACACAATATTGAAATAAATAACTTACTCTCAATTAGATACAACACACAATATTGAAATAAATAACTTACTCTCAATTAGATACAACACACAATATTGAAATAAATAACTTACTCTCAATTAGATACAACACACAATATTGAAATAAATAACTTACTCTCAATTGGATACAACACACAATATTGAAATAAATAACTTACTCTCAATTAGATACAACACACAATATTGAAATAAATAACTTACTCTCAATTAGATACAACACATAATATTTAAATAAATAACTTACTCTCAATTAGATACAACAAATAATATTGAAATAAATAACTTACTCTCAATTAGATACAACACACAATATTGAAATAAATAACTTACTCTGAATTAGATACAACATACAATATTTAAATAAATAACTTACTCTCAATTAGATACAACACATAATATTGAAATAAATAACTTACTCTCAATTAGATACAACACATAATATTAAAATAAATAACTTACTCTGAATTAGATACAACACATAATATTAAAATAAATAACTTACTCTGAATTAGATACAACAAATAATATTGAAATAAATAACTTACTCTCAATTAGATACAACACACAATATTGAAATAAATAACTTACTCTGAATTAGATACAACATACAATATTTAAATAAATAACTTACTCTCAATTAGATACAACACATAATATTGAAATAAATAACTTACTCTCAATTAGATACAACACATAATATTAAAATAAATAACTTACTCTGAATTAGATACAACAAATAATATTGAAAAAGTGGCGTATTTCGTTATTTTAGCTCAAAATGAATAATACAATTCCTATTGATTTACATATTTGTCACTAGATGTCACCTATTGCATACTACGTGTTTTTTTTCTTGTGCAGATAAATACATATCTTCTAAATCCATTCTCGTTACTTCTACTCATGAGAAGACGCTCCCGGGCCCGGCATAGCCAGGTGGTTAAGGCACTCGATTCGTAATCTGAGAGTCACGGGTTCGAATCCCCGTTACACCAAAACATGATCGCTCTTTTAGCTGTGAGGGTGTTGTGATGAAACGGTCAATCTCATTATTTGTTGGTAAAAGAGTATCCCAAGAGTTGGCAGTGGGTGGTGATGACTAGCTGCCTTCTCTCTAGTCTTACACTGCTAAATTAGGGATGGCTAGCGCAGATAGCCCTCGTATAGCTTTGAGCGAAACTTAAAAAACAACAAAAACTATTAGATACACGCTACAGTATATTCTTTTGAAGGACGTCTACTATTCCTTATTTTTAGTGATACGCTATTCTATTTGTATTAATGTATACCTGACCACATTTTGTATATGAATATACGTAACTATTCTTAATACAGGCAGTGATTTGAATTGCTAAGACTATTTCAAAGACCTGATAATATAATGGTTTGACAGTTTTAGTAAGAAATTAGTCAAATTAGTCTCTGGATAAAATAAACCTAAACCTAATATTCTCGGTCCGGCATGGCCAGATGGTTAAGGCGTTCGACTCGTAATCCGAGGGTTGCGGGTTCGAATCCCCAAACCGCCAAACATGCTCGTCCTTTCAACTGCAGGGGCGTAATAAAGCTATGATCAATTCACCGTCTTCGTTGGTAAAAGAATAGTCCAAGAGCTGGCGGTGGGTGGTGATGACTAGTTGTCTTTCACTACAAAATTAATGCGGGTAGCCCTAGTTTGACTTTGCGCAAGATTCATAAAACAAACAACAAAACTTATACTCTCTTACTTCGTTTTTTTAAAGCTGGAAATTGATTGTTTTGCGTACATTGGCGAACTTCATGGTTATCATTCTCCTAGCGTCGAGTGCATACGCGGTCGTTTTAGTTGTTCAACGATCGCAAGAACCTGAGTCCGAGTCCACCTGGTGGCGGCAAAATGAAGTGAGTATTTTTGTCAAAGTATAAGTAGTACTGTATGCTCCGCGTACAAAGGGTTTGTTCGTTCGCACTTATTAGCATATGATACTGTTCTGTTATTCTGTCATACCTTAAAACATCATATCATATACGTGTCATCAGATGTTTCAGATTATTAAGTTACACTCTGTAACGTTTGTTGTCATATTGTAAACTAGTGACTTACTCCGGCTTACGAATGGTATCTGGTACTATACCTGGACCTAGTAGCAAGATTTCTCTTGTATTCGAAAGTTTTTCTTTAAAAATATTTCTATTTTACGTGTTTGATGTGAAGACAGTAGGTCAGTGGGAGTTATTGATTTTACCATAAAATGGAGTTTCGTATGTGTTACCAGAAATTAAACATTGTGTGTTTTGAAACGATGTAAAAAAAAAATCCACCAATGAAAGCTATCGAAACTGTTGTGAAATCAATATAAGTAACCCTTACAGGTGACGTTCGTCGTTTCGTCCATTTCGGTCATCTATCCAAATCTGTTTGAACTGATCGGTTTGATTGAGCAGTATCATCCACGGGTACAGCTACGGTGGCAACTTGCCCGGTAAGTTGTCAGGTTTCGTATGTGTGTATGTAAATTGTCAGGTTTCATGATTGTAATTTGTCAGATTTCGTTTATTTACAGTACAGTGAAAAGCTTAAATTTTAGGCTACTTTCAAAGAACAATGGAAGGTAAAATACAGGAAAAACATCAAAGTTTTATTAATTTTAATATTTTGTACAAAAGAAACTCAGTATATGTGCTTGAGTTCTGCAAAGAGATAATATTTTGTGTCCCCTTTTGCTTTAATAACTGGAGACAGTGTCTCGGGCATTGCTGTAACATATGTTATCAAAGTGTCCATTAGGATTTTACTTCAAATGTCTCTAATACACTCTCATAAAGTTTCTTTGGAAGTAATTTTTTTTATTCTTCAAGCCTTTGATCTGTCAAATCCCAGACAGATCTGCTCAATTGGGTTGAGACTGGGACTCTGTGAGGACCATTGTGAGGAGTAAATAATTTATGCATAGATTGGACGAGAATTTGGGGTCACTATTTTCTTGGTTGTAGTACTTTTTCTGTCATCTAGTACCTGGTCGTTCATCTCATGCATGACATCAGTGATATTCTTCCTTCTGTTCTGAAGGCTGTATAAACAAAGATACTTAACATCAGTTTAGGTGTTCTACATCTTTATTATCTATTTTCAAATTTACGTGTCTCGGTCTCGCGATCTATGGTGTACTTGACAGTGTTTATGGAGCATTGCAAATCTGCAGTACTTTGTTGAGAGTCCAACCAGCATCACGTAAAGCTTTAGAACAAATTTTCTGTTCTGTTGACAATTTTCTACGCTTTTTGGGACTGTGACGTCACAACAGAACTTGATAAAAATAGTGTTTATCACTATCTGTTAATGTTTATTTGTGAGGTGATGTTAAATTGATTTCTTCTGGTATATACCGGTACCATATTCCAGCTTATTTCTATATAGTTAAGACACTGCATGGAGTACCAACTGCTATTTCACACACTAAATTTGAACAGTATATTCATTCAAGTAGAATCCTTATGACAAGCCCTTGGTACAAGTATCTGTGAATTCTAAATAATGATAAATATTCTCGCCCTGGTTCATTGAATTGTCAACAGGGGGCGGTGAAGCTTTACCATAGTGTTGATATATACATTTTGTAATGACACGGAAGAATTAGCCTCAAAACATGGAATAATGTTCTCTTGTTTTAACACTTTTACACAATACTGTAAGTTGCCAAGTTTCATGTATTTATAATTTGCCAGGTTTTGGGTATTTAAGTTGCTTGGTTTCATGTGAGTGTAGGTTGCCAGGTTTCATTTGTTAGTATGTATGTAATTAGCCAAGTTTATGTGTGTAATATGCCATGTTACGTGTGTTAAGTTGACAGGTTTCATATGTTTGTTAGTTGTCAGATTTCATGTGTGTGGTGTGTAAGTTGCCACGTCTCGTGTGTATAATTTATCATCTTCCGTGTGTCTCTACAACTCTTTCACGGCCTCGTTCATGAATAAACAACTCTCCCAGTGTCAGGTTTACTTTTAGTTATGTGCTTTAATATTTTCTTACTTATTTGAAAGCTTAAACCAGTAAATATTTAAACTGAAATACATTTCTTCGTTGTGGTATCAAACTCATCCACAGTTTTCAGGGTTAAAACCAAGGTTATATAGCGTGTCTCGTATAAACCCATGGCAGTGAAGCAGGAAATTATGTCTGCGTGATGAAAATATAAATCAGCTTCATAGCATATTTATAAATATGACTTAATTGTTTTGAATTTCGCACAAAGCTACAGGAGGGCGCTCTGCGCTAGCCGTCCCCCTAAATATGACTTAATTGTTTTTGTTTGTTTTGAATTTCGCACAAAGCTACACGAGGGCTATCTGCGCTAGCCGTCCCTAATTTAGCAGTGTAAGACTAGAGGGAAGGCAGCTAGTCATCACCACTCACCGCCAACTCTTGGGCTACTCTTTTACCAACGAATAGTGGGATTGACCGCACATTATAACGCCCCCATGATTAAAAGGGCAAGCATGTTTTGGTGCGACGGGAATTCGAACCCGCGACTATATAATAAATAGACCTATAATTGTTTTATTTTCTTTCACAAGAAATAGTGACGTTTGATGAACAGTCAACTGTTGTATTTACTTATATTTTTATAATAACCTCTAATTTTAAAACTTGTGTTATTAAAAGTTGATATATTGGCAAAGGTTCTTTTTCTTCTGGTGTTTGTCTGTTCCACTGCCATCTCTCCCCCTAGTGGTTCGGTAGTACATCTTCAGGCTTATGATGCTAAAAATCAGATTTCAAAACTTGTGGTGGGCAGAACACAGGTAGCCCATTGTGTATGATTGCACTAAATTGCAACCAAACCAAAATAATTTATTTGCGACTCCTCGAGGGTTAAGTGGTAAAATATGGCGGCTCTTAATGCTAAAATATCTGGTTTCAGTATCTGACATGGACTTATAACGGTTCGATTTGTTTTGAATTTCGCGCAAAGCTAGTCGAGGGCTATCTGTGCTAGTCGTCCCTAATTTAGCAGTGTAAGACTAGAGGAAAAGCAGCTAGTCATCACCACCCACTGCCAACTCTTGGGCTACTCTTTTACCAACGAATAGTGGGATTGACTGTCACATTATAACGCCCCCACGACTGAAAGGGCGAGCATGTTTGGCGCGACGGGGATGCGAACCCGCGACCCTCAGATTACGAGTTGCACGCCTTAACACGCTTGGTCTGCCGGGCCCTTCTTGACTTAAACTAATAACATTGGTGACATGAAACCGCCCTATAATCACTGGGGAAATGTTAGCAAATAATGAAAAACAAACAATATACCCCTGTATATATGCTTTCTTTGCAGTTACGTAGAGCGAGGTCGTGAAAACAACAATCAGTAATCTTGATTCCGTTATAACGCCCGCTAGGTGCAACCGTCCTGCGTTATTTAAGTTCAGAGGAAATACTGACAGCTATAAATATATAAATATTTTACACGATAAATCGTCCAATAGGACGATCTTGCCTCGTAATACGCAACTACACCGATGATGTCAGTGAAGGCGCTCTCTTGGAAAACAGGATTTGCGTCCATCATAAGCCTAAATGTAGTAAATAAAACAATCATATGGTAAGTGTGCGTTCGTGTTTACGCGAGCGTGAATAAAACGTGAAGGAAGAACAACGTTTAACAATTAGAAAATCCAGTTAACACTAATCTCCTTATCGTAATTAGAATTATATAAACAAATCTATTGTTTAATTCTGTTTGTATTTTATACATACGTAGGCGAACAGTTTTCTCAAACCTGTTTTATTTACAGATTCATTTATCTGAAATTTTATAAATGACAAAATTATAACCAGTTTACCAGATATGATTTTGTAAGATCTGGTAACTCATAATTGATTAATTTATGCTGTTCCATCAGTTAAATATGTATTTTATAAATTAACCAGATGAAAACGTCTGACAGTTACATTCGTAAATAGCGTGGCCCGGCATGGCCAAGCGTGTTAAGGCGTGCGACTCGTAATCCGAGGGTCGCGGGTTCGCATCCCAGTCGCACCAAACATGCTCGCCCTTTCAGCCGTGGGGGCGTTATAATGTGACGGTCAATCCCACTATTCGTTGGTAAAAGAGTAGCCCAAGAGTTGGCGGTGAGTGGTGATGACTAGCTGCCTTCCCTCTAGTCTTACACTGCTAAATTAGGGACGGCTAGCACAGATAGCCCTCGAGTAGCTTTGTGCGAATTTCCAAAACATATATAAACATATATCTATACATCGGAAAAAGCGAGGTTTTGTGCGAGAAACTTGCCCTTGTAAATACTAAGGCCCTTCTCATGATATTATGTTATATATTAATATTGTTTGTATTTTTCCAATGATAATTCAGTGAAATTCATTTCGAATGTGTTTCTTACAATATCTTTCCCTTTCATAATAAATATTCATATAATACAAATCTGTATTTTTTATACAGGATTCTGGTGTTGTACCTACTAAATCTGTACACCCTCATCTTCGCTCTGTTTGGTAAAGTTGACAAAATGGTAAGTAGAATTTGTTATGTAAACTGTGATAAATCAGCGAAGCATGCTCTCTGTAGGTATGTTATAATACATTCAAGGGCTCAGAAGAGTGGTTTGGTTTGGTTTTGAATTTCGCGCAATGCTACACAAGGCCTATCTGCGCTAGCCTCTCCTAATTTAACAGTGTAAGACTAGAGGAAAGGCAACTAGTAGTCATCACGACCCACCGCCAACTCTTTGGCTACTCTTTTACCAAGTGAGATTGGCCGTCACATTATAACGCCCCGCGGCTGAAAGGGCGAGCATGTTTGGTGTGACGGAGATTCGAACCCGCGACCCTCGGATTACTAGTCGAGTGCCTTAACCACCTGGCCATGCCGGGCCCTCAGAGAAGCGAAAAACCCAAATTTGGCGTAATAAACGGAAGTGTGTCAAAGTAGTTCATTAATCTGGGCAAGATGTTTGAATATATATATGAATTACATATTACTGATAAGATGAGTTCGTCCTGTTTCAAACTTCGGATCCTGTAAAACATTTAAACAAATTGAAACTAATGAGAAATATCTTTCCAACGAAATAATTATAGATTTCAGTGATGTCGAGAAAACCCACTTGTAGAGAAATATTTATGTAAAAACAGCTCGTTTAGGTTGAGAAAATATTTTACGTAGAGGAGCGAAGAACGTTTCGACCTTCTTCGGTCATCGTCAGGTTCACAAAGAAAGAAAGAGGTAACTGACCGGAAGCTGACCACATGTTTGGAAGAGGTTGTGTAACTGAGTGTCGGAATGTAGAGGGCGGTGTTAGATGTTTGAATATATAATTTTATATTATTTATTTTATTAGTTTTAATATAGGTATAAAGGCGTTCCTTTATATTGGTTTATTTTGGGTTCAAGTTGTTGTATAAGTAAGGCTTCTTTAATTTTGCGTTTGTTTATGTTTGTTTCTTTATTTACTATTTGAGTGTTTTCTATGGTTATGCTGTGTTTATTTGACTTGCAGTGTTCGAAAACGTGAGAAGGTGACTTTTTTAAACATGTGGTCAGCTTCCGGTCAGTTACCTCTTTCTTTCTTTGTGAACCTGACGATGACCGAAGAAGGTCGAAACGTTCTTCGCTCCTCTACGTAAAATATTTTCTCAACCTAAACGAGCTGTTTTTACATAAATATTTCTCTACAAGTGGGTTTTCTCGACATCACTGAAATCTATAATTATTTCGTTGGAAAGATATTTCTCATTAGTTTCAATTTGTTTAAATGTTTTACAGGATCCGAAGTTTGAAACAGGACGAACTCATCTTATCAGTAATATGTAATTCATATATATATTCAAACATCTTGCCCAGATTAATGAACTACTTTGACACACTTCCGTTTATTACGCCAAATTTGGGTTTTTCGCTTCTCTGAGGGCCCGGCATGGCCAGGTGGTTAAGGCACTCGACTAGTAATCCGAGGGTCGCGGGTTCGAATCTCCGTCACACCAAACATGCTCGCCCTTTCAGCCGCGGGGCGTTATAATGTGACGGCCAATCTCACTTGGTAAAAGAGTAGCCAAAGAGTTGGCGGTGGGTCGTGATGACTACTAGTTGCCTTTCCTCTAGTCTTACACTGTTAAATTAGGAGAGGCTAGCGCAGATAGGCCTTGTGTAGCATTGCGCGAAATTCAAAACCAAACCAAACCACTCTTCTGAGCCCTTGAATGTATTATAACATACCTACAGAGAGCATGCTTCGCTGATTTATCACAGTTTACATAACAAATTCTACTTACCATTTTGTCAACTTTACCAAACAGAGCGAAGATGAGGGTGTACAGATTTAGTAGGTACAACACCAGAATCCTGTATAAAAAATACAGATTTGTATTATATGAATATTTATTATGAAAGGGAAAGATATTGTAAGAAACACATTCGAAATGAATTTCACTGAATTATCATTGGAAAAATACAAACAATATTAATATATAACATAATATCATGAGAAGGGCCTTAGTATTTACAAGGGCAAGTTTCTCGCACAAAACCTCGCTTTTTCCGATGTATAGATATATGTTTATATATGTTTTGGAAATTCGCACAAAGCTACTCGAGGGCTATCTGTGCTAGCCGTCCCTAATTTAGCAGTGTAAGACTAGAGGGAAGGCAGCTAGTCATCACCACTCACCGCCAACTCTTGGGCTACTCTTTTACCAACGAATAGTGGGATTGACCGCACATTATAACGCCCCCATGATTAAAAGGGCAAGCATGTTTTGGTGCGACGGGAATTCGAACCCGCGACTATATAATAAATAGACCTATAATTGTTTTATTTTCTTTCACAAGAAATAGTGACGTTTGATGAACAGTCAACTGTTGTATTTACTTATATTTTTATAATAACCTCTAATTTTAAAACTTGTGTTATTAAAAGTTGATATATTGGCAAAGGTTCTTTTTCTTCTGGTGTTTGTCTGTTCCACTGCCATCTCTCCCCTAGTGGTTCGGTAGTACATCTTCAGGCTTATGATGCTAAAAATCAGATTTCAAAACTTGTGGTGGGCAGAACACAGGTAGCCCATTGTGTATGATTGCACTAAATTGCAACCAAACCAAAATAATTTATTTGCGACTCCTCGAGGGTTAAGTGGTAAAATATGGCGGCTCTTAATGCTAAAATATCTGGTTTCAGTATCTGACATGGACTTATAACGGTTCGATTTGTTTTGAATTTCGCGCAAAGCTAGTCGAGGGCTATCTGTGCTAGTCGTCCCTAATTTAGCAGTGTAAGACTAGAGGAAAAGCAGCTAGTCATCACCACCCACTGCCAACTCTTGGGCTACTCTTTTACCAACGAATAGTGGGATTGACTGTCACATTATAACGCCCCCACGACTGAAAGGGCGAGCATGTTTGGCGCGACGGGGATGCGAACCCGCGACCCTCAGATTACGAGTTGCACGCCTTAACACGCTTGGTCTGCCGGGCCCTTCTTGACTTAAACTAATAACATTGGTGACATGAAACCGCCCTATAATCACTGGGGGAAATGTTAGCAAATAATGAAAAACAAACAATATACCCCTGTATATATGCTTTCTTTGCAGTTACGTAGAGCGAGGTCGTGAAAACAACAATCAGTAATCTTGATTCCGTTATAACGCCCGCTAGGTGCAACCGTCCTGCGTTATTTAAGTTCAGAGGAAATACTGACAGCTATAAATATATAAATATTTTACACGATAAATCGTCCAATAGGACGATCTTGCCTCGTAATACGCAACTACACCGATGATGTCAGTGAAGGCGCTCTCTTGGAAAACAGGATTTGCGTCCATCATAAGCCTAAATGTAGTAAATAAAACAATCATATGGTAAGTGTGCGTTCGTGTTTACGCGAGCGTGAATAAAACGTGAAGGAAGAACAACGTTTAACAATTAGAAAATCCAGTTAACACTAATCTCCTTATCGTAATTAGAATTATATAAACAAATCTATTGTTTAATTCTGTTTGTATTTTATACATACGTAGGCGAACAGTTTTCTCAAACCTGTTTTATTTACAGATTCATTTATCTGAAATTTTATAAATGACAAAATTATAACCAGTTTACCAGATATGATTTTGTAAGATCTGGTAACTCATAATTGATTAATTTATGCTGTTCCATCAGTTAAATATGTATTTTATAAATTAACCAGATGAAAACGTCTGACAGTTACATTCGTAAATAGCGTGGCCCGGCATGGCCAAGCGTGTTAAGGCGTGCGACTCGTAATCCGAGGGTCGCGGGTTCGCATCCCAGTCGCACCAAACATGCTCGCCCTTTCAGCCGTGGGGGCGTTATAATGTGACGGTCAATCCCACTATTCGTTGGTAAAAGAGTAGCCCAAGAGTTGGCGGTGGGTAGTGATGACTAGCTGCCTTCCCTCTAGTCTTACACTGCTAAATTAGGGACGGCTAGCACAGATAGCCCTCGAGTAGCTTTGTGCGAATTTCCAAAACATATATAAACATATATCTATACATCGGAAAAAGCGAGGTTTTGTGCGAGAAACTTGCCCTTGTAAATACTAAGGCCCTTCTCATGATATTATGTTATATATTAATATTGTTTGTATTTTTCCAATGATAATTCAGTGAAATTCATTTCGAATGTGTTTCTTACAATATCTTTCCCTTTCATAATAAATATTCATATAATACAAATCTGTATTTTTTATACAGGATTCTGGTGTTGTACCTACTAAATCTGTACACCCTCATCTTCGCTCTGTTTGGTAAAGTTGACAAAATGGTAAGTAGAATTTGTTATGTAAACTGTGATAAATCAGCGAAGCATGCTCTCTGTAGGTATGTTATAATACATTCAAGGGCTCAGAAGAGTGGTTTGGTTTGGTTTTGAATTTCGCGCAATGCTACACAAGGCCTATCTGCGCTAGCCTCTCCTAATTTAACAGTGTAAGACTAGAGGAAAGGCAACTAGTAGTCATCACGACCCACCGCCAACTCTTTGGCTACTCTTTTACCAAGTGAGATTGGCCGTCACATTATAACGCCCCGCGGCTGAAAGGGCGAGCATGTTTGGTGTGACGGAGATTCGAACCCGCGACCCTCGGATTACTAGTCGAGTGCCTTAACCACCTGGCCATGCCGGGCCCTCAGAGAAGCGAAAAAACCCAAATTTGGCGTAATAAACGGAAGTGTGTCAAAGTAGTTCATTAATCTGGGCAAGATGTTTGAATATATATATGAATTACATATTACTGATAAGATGAGTTCGTCCTGTTTCAAACTTCGGATCCTGTAAAACATTTAAACAAATTGAAACTAATGAGAAATATCTTTCCAACGAAATAATTATAGATTTCAGTGATGTCGAGAAAACCCACTTGTAGAGAAATATTTATGTAAAAACAGCTCGTTTAGGTTGAGAAAATATTTTACGTAGAGGAGCGAAGAACGTTTCGACCTTCTTCGGTCATCGTCAGGTTCACAAAGAAAGAAAGAGGTAACTGACCGGAAGCTGACCACATGTTTAAAAAAAAGTCACCTTCTCACGTTTTCGAACACTGCAAGTCAAATAAACACAGCATAACCATAGAAAACACTCAAATAGTAAATAAAGAAACAAACATAAACAAACGCAAAATTAAAGAAGCCTTACTTATACAACAACTTGAACCCAAAATAAACCAATATAAAGGAACGCCTTTATACCTATATTAAAACTAATAAAATAAATAATATAAAATTATATATTCAAACATCTAACACCGCCCTCTACATTCCGACACTCAGTTACACAACCTCTTCCAAACATGTGGTCAGCTTCCGGTCAGTTACCTCTTTCTTTCTTTGTGAACCTGACGATGACCAAAGAAGGTCGAAACGTTCTTCGCTCTTCTACGTAAAATATTTTCTCAATCCAAACGAACCGTGTTTGCATATATAATTATAGATTTGTTTTCTTAACGTTGTATTTCTTAACCGGGTAAGTTTCACATAATTCATGCTCCTAACAGTATCTTACGATACGCGTACTTTAAAATTCAGTTAAATAACAATCTAACCGAAATATTTTTTAAAAATACATTATTTTTTTTCAACATATACGTTGTTTTTATTACTTATAATCAGTATACAAAACGATTGTTTAAAAAAAAACACCACTGAATCCACGAGTTTCTTTTCCAAACTGAGGCCTAACATGACAAGGTGGTTAGGGCGACTGACTCATAATCTGAGGGTTACGGGCTCGATTTCCCATCCCACAAAACATGCTCTCCCTTTCAGCCGTGATACGTTATAATGTAACCATTAATCCCACTATTAATTGGTAAAAATAGTCCAAGTAGGCGCTGACTAGCTGTCCTCACCCTAGTCTTTCACTGCTAAATTACGGGCGGTTAACGGAGATATCTCTCGTGTAGCTTTACGCGAAGTTCAAAACAAAACCAGAACTTTTTAAAGTGTTATGATAAAGATGGGGCACGGAAGAAATTCAGTGTAGTTATGTTTAACGTATTAAAAATCACCATGAAAGAATATATGATAATCCAGTGAAATTACGGATAAAGTACAGCAGGGGCGTAGATTTTTTTTACACTCAATGGGGGGATGATTTTTTACAACCACTTATGTGAACTGTTCAATTTGCAAATTGGTAATCTCTGATTACGTGAGCCTGAAAGCTGTAAACATGCAGTCACAGAGTAATCTTGTTACCACGATACTTGCATGTATACTTAGGCCTACTGACTGACACTTACGAACTGTCGCTTAGATCGAAAAGCTTAAAAGCACGCCTATATTAAAGATGTACATTTCGGCTACTGAAAAACCCTACATCTAGGCCTAATTATGTAATTCGATTGGTGAGAACACGAGAATCACAAGAACAAACACACAATTTGTAGGCCTGTGATGCAATAAAACAATTCAACAGACCAAACTGTAGGGGGGATGATTGTATGCATCATACCCCCCACCTAAAATGAAGTGGGGATGTATACCCCCATCCCCCAGGATCTACGTCCCTGAAGTACTGTAATAAAGACATGGATACTAAACTTTGTTCAGAGTGATTGAATTTTTCGTTTTTTTTTCGAGAAAAGCTATCTTAGGCTATCTGTTGTGTTCACCTCTGGGAATTGTAGGACTTTAGCGTTAGAAGCCCGTAGACTTATCGCTCTGTGTGTGTATGTATGTAAGGTTGGGAGTAAATTACCATTAATAAGGTGAATGCTTGAGTAGCATTTATTTTTCAAATAATAAAATAAACTTTAGTGTACTACTTTACAATTGAACTTTGTTGTAATTCAATGTGGCGAATTTTAGTATATCTCCCCTTTTGTGTATTTTTGTTGTTTTCAGACAACTGCGTTGTTCGAGTTAAAAGCAAACCTCACCACAATGTTAGAGCAAACCCCCGTTTTCTCAACTTTCGTAATAACACAGACGGAATTATACTCTACTTTGAACAGAACGCTGATGGAGCCTTCTCGGGACCTTGTTGGCCTGTCTTTAGAACTCTCTGAACCAGAACTGGATCGTGACCAGACTCACGTGGACACGTGCAATATTGCATTGCTGGTTAATTGTACAACTGTTCTTCTTCCGTGGTTACGAAATTATTTTGGAAAGGAGAAATTGAATTTCTCAGAAAATATAGACCTTCCTTTGTCAGGAAACGAAACTCGGGCTAAAACCTACTTCAGTGACGACGACGGGTTTAGCAATAAAACTGATTTATTGAGCCTCGAAAGAGAAAACGAAACAACTGAATGGTTCGTTGTCTTCAATGGAACCAATACATCCGTTCTGATAAACTCCACAGAGGATAATCAGTGGAACTTACCAATCGCAGTCCTCTTGACCTCTAATAATCAAACCGGCGCTCTGAATCAAACTTTCGAAACTTTTTCTGAAAGCGCTAACGTTTCACAAAAACGTAATATGTTATCTCTGCTAAATACCACTTTGTGGCAGTGGCTGCCTGTCAACAGTTCAGACTTAGATACCAGCGTGCCTGATTCTTTAGAAAACTGTTTGAAGTTAATATCAGATTGCGTAACTCACACTAAAGAATATGATGGTTTGGTATCGTCTTCAACTTCGACAGGCCCTTATTTGACGAACGTTAATAACCAAACAAGTAATACCACAGAAGTGTCACCAGGGGACTCCGAGCTCCCTACAACTTCCACTATATCAGACTGCGGTGGTATGGATTGCATGTCTGACCACAACGAACAGACCTCCAAAAGTGTGAGCCAGGAAGTGTCGACATTCACGACGAAGTGTGAGGGAAAGGATTGTGATGGTGAAGAAGATATTGTAAGGCTTATTCTCCATGGTGACGACTCCATTAAAGAACAAATTAGGAAATTATGCTGGGAGACTATGTTTGGACAGGTAAACAGTTAACGTACTTGTTAGTGGTAAAATAAGCATGGTTAATATTATAAGTAAATAAACAACGTACTTGTTAGTGGTCAAAATAAACATGGTTAATATTGCAAGTAAATAAACAACGTACTTGTTAGTGGTAAAATAAACATGGTTAATATTGCAAGTAAATAAACAACGTACTTGTTAGTGGTAAAATAAACATGGTTAATATTATAAGTAAATAAACAACGTACTTGTTAGTGGTAAAATAAACATGGTTAATATTGCAAGTAAATAAACAACATACTTGTTAGTGGTAAAATAAACATGGTTAATATTATAAGTAAATAAACAACGCACTTGTTAGCGGTAAAATAAACATGGTTAATATTGCAAATAAATAAACAACGTACTTGTTAGTGGTAAAATAAACATGGTTAATATTGCAAGTAAATAAACAACATACTTGTTAGTGGTAAAATAAACATGGTTGATATTATAAGTAAATAAACAACGCACTTGTTAGTGGTAAAATAAACATGGTTAATATTGCAAATAAATAAACAACGTACTTGTTAGTGGTAAAATAAACATGGTTAATATTGCAAGTAAATAAACAACGTACTTGTTAGTGGTAAAATACACATGGTTAATATTATAAGTAAATAAACGACGTACTTGTTAGTGGTAAAATAAACATGGTTAATATTGCAAGTAAATAAACAACGTACTTGTTAGTGGTAATGGTTTATTTTACAAGTAAGTAAACACTAACAATCAATAAGGCCCGGCATAGCCAACTGTGTTAAGGCGTGTGACGCGTAATCCGAGGGTCGCGGGTTCGTATCCCCGTCGCGCCAAACATGCTCGCCCTTTTACTCGTGGGGGCTTTATAATGTGACGATTAATCCCACTATTCGTTGATAAAAGAGTAGAACAAGAGTTAGCGATGGGTGGTGATGACTAGCTGCCTTCCTTCCAGTCTTACACTGCTAAATTAGGGACGGTTAGCGCAGATAGCCTGGAATAGCTTTGCGCAAAATTCCAAAAACAAACATATTATATCAGAACACAACTAAAATAAGTAAACAATCATTATTTGACAAATAAACTTAAAACACCAATTGTTTGCATTTCAAATTCCTGTTTTTTAATAATTTACACGACACTGAAAATACAGTATTTATTTTTGTTTCGTTAGAATTAAGTACAAAGCTACACAATGGGCTGTAGTCTGCCCACCACAGGTATCGAAACTCGATGTTTAGCGGTGTGAGTCCGCAGTCACACCGCTGTGCCACTAGGGGCTACTATTTATTAGAAGGCATTGTTCTTGCTCTATTTTATTCAAATAACTTTGCAATAAATATTATAAAGTAGGTGAATCGTTTTTCTCACGCTGTCAAGATGCATTTCAATATGGAACTCTTTAGACGTGAACAATTCCAGTTTCATGCTCTTCAATCGCAACTACGAAGTATTGTACTAGTTCCATGTTTCTCACCAGATCTTTCCTCTTTTTCAGGAACTTGTAAAACTGACAGTGATGGACTTGATTATGATAGTCATCTCGATAATATTAATGGACTTTCTTCGAGCTGTGTTCGTGCGTTTCGCTAACAAATGTTGGTGTTGGGATTTAGAAAAGAAATTCGTAAGCTGCTTGTTTTAAAGGGTGATATATGTTTTTACTTTTAAAATTATTTCCAATGGCCCAAACTGCGAGTTCATTCGCTGCAGTTTTAGCTTAAGGAGGGGACAAAATAATCACGTGTTATTATAGTTTCCTTATTTGGTAAGACCTTATGACTGGTATCCTGGTAACGCTCAAACTTAACGATGAACTATATCAGAAATAGTCCGAAGAGTTTCTGAAGGTTTCACATCAATGATCAGAAATTTAGGTTTAGGTTTTACTACTTACAGTTCGATATGAAAAACGGACAAGAAATTCGTGTTAGATTTGACATGAATGATCAGTAAGTGTGGTTTACATTGTATTATTTATTATTAGTTACATATATATACAATTTATCGAAATTCAGCAAATGTAAAATCAAGAATAAATGTCCATAAATTAAACACTACATGTGAGGATGTAGGGGGAGGTTATTCCTAAAATAATGTTCAAATACATTGACCACTTTAAAGCTTCTAAAAACTTCCATCCCGGTAGAGTATAGAGTAATTACATTTATCTTGGACACTACATGTTTCATCTAAGTTTTCGAAGATCTTCCCCATCAGAGAGGTGTTTATAGAACTAAACCAACCATGTGTTTAGTGTTAAGGTTAATGTTCTTGTACTATAATTGTTCTATTGTGTTTTTCAATAAGATTTACGGTCTCTTTGACCATTTTCAAGTTGTGTTTTTGTGTAATTTATTCTAACAAATATTTACAATATTTCAATCGTTTGAATAACTTTGTTCTAACTCAACCACGTGGTTTTTGAGGAACTTGAATTTTATTCTAACGAATGTTCACAGTCTTTAAAACTTTGTCTTTTAGCCAGGGTACGGAGATTTTAAGATAGCTGAAAATATTCTCCATCTGGTCAACAACCAGGGCATGATATGGTAAGCAGTTTGGAGTAGTTATTTTTGGTGTAAACCCAATCTCTAAAGCCATAGCCTATTAAAAAAAAAACCTGAAAATTAAATAGCTGAAAAAGCTTTGAGCTAGAATCCAAAGGAGATACAATCAACACTGATATCACACAACCCTCAAAAGGATAACTACAAGAGATCAGCTGCGTCACTCGTAAACGGGCTTATAACGTTATAAATTTGGGTTCAATACCCGCGGTGAGTAAAGAACGTATAGCTCTTTGTATCGCTTTGTGTTGGATCTAAAAAACCAAAAACCAAATTCATTTCCTCGGTGGTCAGTGATGCGTTTCCGGATTTAGACAACTAAAATATAAGGTTATCAGTTAGCCCTAACGTAGCACAACTTCAACCGGAATATAAGGTTATATTACCAGTTATCCCTAATGTAGCACAACTACAACCGGAATATAAGGTTATATTACCAGATAGCCCTAATGTAGCACAACTACAACCGGAATATAAGGTTATATTATCAGTTATCCCTAATGTAGCACAACTACAACCGGAATATAAGGTTATATTACCAGTTATCCCTAATGTAGCACAACTACAACCGGAATATAAGGTTATATTACCAGATAGCCCTAATGTAGCACAACTACAACCGGAATATAAGGTTATATTACCAGTTATCCCTAATGTAGCACAACTTCAACCGGAATATAAGATTATATTATCAGTTATCCCTAATGTAGCACAACTTCAACCGGAATATAAGGTTATATTACCAATTATCCCTAATGTAGCACAACTACAACCGGAATATGAGGTTATATTATCAGTTATCCCTAATGTAGCACAACTACAACCGGAATATAAGGTTATATTACCAGTTATCCCTAATGTAGCACAACTACAACCGGAATATAAGGTTATATTACCAGTTATCCCTAATGTAGCACAACTACAACCGGAATATAAGGTTATATTACCAGATAGCCCTAATGTAGCACAACTACAACCGGAATATAAGGTTATATTACCAGATAGCCCTAATGTAGCACAACTACAACCGGAATATAAGGTTATATTACCAGTTAGCCCTAATGTAGCACAACTACAACCGGAATATAAGGTTATATTACCAGTTATCCCTAATGTAGCACAACTACAACCGGAATATAAGGTTATATTACCAGTTATCCCTAATGTAGCACAACTACAACCGGAATATGAGGTTATATTATCAGTTATCCCTAATGTAGCACAACTACAACCGGAATATAAGGTTATATTACCAGTTATCCCTAATGTAGCACAACTACAACCGGAATATAAGGTTATATTACCAGTTATCCCTAATGTAGCACAACTACAACCGGAATATAAGGTTATATTACCAGTTATCCCTAATGTAGCACAACTACAACCGGAATATGAGGTTATATTATCAGTTATCCCTAATGTAGCACAACTACAACCGGAATATAAGGTTATATTACCAGTTATCCCTAATGTAGCACAACTACAACCGGAATATAAGGTTATATTACCAGTTATCCCTAATGTAGCACAACTACAACCGGAATATAAGGTTATATTACCAGATAGCCCTAATGTAGCACAACTACAACCGGAATATAAGGTTATATTACCAGATAGCCCTAATGTAGCACAACTACAACCGGAATATAAGGTTATATTACCAGTTATCCCTAATGTAGCACAACTACAACCGGAATATAAGGTTATATTACCAGTTATCCCTAATGTAGCACAACTACAACCGGAATATGAGGTTATATTATCAGTTATCCCTAATGTAGCACAACTACAACCGGAATATAAGGTTATATTACCAGTTATCCCTAATGTAGCACAACTACAACCGGAATATAAGGTTATATTACCAGTTATCCCTAATGTAGCACAACTACAACCGGAATATAAAGTTATATTATCAGTTATCCCTAATGTAGCACAACTACAACCGGAATATAAGGTTATATTACCAGTTAGCCCTAATGTAGCACAACTACAACCGGAATATGAGGTTATATTACCAGTTATCCCTAATGTAGCACAACTACAACCGGAATATAAGGTTATATTACCAGTTATCCCTAATGTAGCACAACTACAACCGGAATATAAGGTTATATTACCAGTTATCCCTAATGTAGCACAACTACAACCGGAATATGAGGTTATATTATCAGTTATCCCTAATGTAGCACAACTACAACCGGAATATAAGGTTATATTATCAGTTATCCCTAATGTAGCACAACTACAACCGGAATATAAGGTTATATTATCAGTTATCCTTAATGTAGCACAACTACAACCGGAATATAAGGTTATATTATCAGTTATCCCTAATGTAGCACAACTACAACCGGAATATAAGGTTATATTATCAGTTATCCCTAATGTAGCACAACTACAACCGGAATATAAGGTTATATTATCAGTTATCCCTAATGTAGCACAACTACAACCGGAATATAAGGTTATATTATCAGTTATCCCTAATGTAGCACAACTACAACCGGAATATAAGGTTATATTATCAGTTATCCCTAATGTAGCACAACTACAACCGGAATATAAGGTTATATTACCAGTTATCCCTAATGTAGCACAACTACAACCGGAATATAAGGTTATATTATCAGTTATCCTTGATGTAGCACAACTACAACCGGAATATAAGGTTATATTATCAGTTATCCCTAATGTAGCACAACTACAACCGGAATATAAGGTTATATTATCAGTTATCCTTAATGTAGCACAACTTCAACCAGAATATAAGGTTATATTACCAGATTGCCCCAATGTAGCACAACTTCAACCAGAATATAAAGTTATATTACCAGTTAGCCCTAATGTAGCACAACTTCAACCAGAATATAAAGTTATATTACCAGTTAGCCCTAATGTAGCACAACTACAACCGGAATATAAGGTTATATTATCAGTTATCCCTAATGTAGCACAACTACAACCGGAATATAAGGTTATATTATCAGTTATCCCTAATGTAGCACAACTACAACCGGAATATAAGGTTATATTATCAGTTATCCTTAATGTAGCACAACTTCAACCAGAATATAAGGTTATATTACCAGATTGCCCCAATGTAGCACAACTTCAACCGGAATATAAGGTTATATTATCAGTTATCCCTAATGTAGCACAACTTCAACCGGAATATAAGGTTATATTACCAGTTATCCCTAATGTAGCACAACTACAACCGGAATATAAGGTTATATTATCAGTTATCCTTAATGTAGCACAACTACAACCGGAATATAAGGTTATATTATCAGTTATCCCTAATGTAGCACAACTACAACCGGAATATAAGGTTATATTATCAGTTATCCTTAATGTAGCACAACTTCAACCAGAATATAAGGTTATATTACCAGATTGCCCCAATGTAGCACAACTTCAACCAGAATATAAAGTTATATTACCAGTTAGCCCTAATGTAGCACAACTTCAACCAGAATATAAAGTTATATTACCAGTTAGCCCTAATGTAGCACAACTACAACCGGAATATAAGGTTATATTATCAGTTATCCCTAATGTAGCACAACTACAACCGGAATATAAGGTTATATTATCAGTTATCCCTAATGTAGCACAACTACAACCGGAATATAAGGTTATATTATCAGTTATCCTTAATGTAGCACAACTTCAACCAGAATATAAGGTTATATTACCAGATTGCCCCAATGTAGCACAACTTCAACCAGAATATAAGGTTATATTACCAGTTATCCCTAATGTAGCACAACTACAACCGGAATATAAGGTTATATTACCAGATTGCCCCAATGTAGCACAACTTCAACCAGAATATAAAGTTATATTACCAGTTAGCCCTAATGTAGCACAACTTCAACCAGAATATAAAGTTATATTACCAGTTAGCCCTAATATAGCACAACTACAACCGGAATATAAGATTATATTACCAGTTAGCCCTAATGTAGCACAACTACAACCGGAATATAAGGTTATATTATCAGTTATCCCTAATGTAGCACAACTACAACCGGAATATAAGGTTATATTATCAGTTATCCTTAATGTAGCACAACTTCAACCAGAATATAAGGTTATATTACCAGATTGCCCCAATGTAGCACAACTTCAACCAGAATATAAGGTTATATTACCAGTTATCCCTAATGTAGCACAACTACAACCGGAATATAAGGTTATATTACCAGATTGCCCCAATGTAGCACAACTTCAACCAGAATATAAAGTTATATTACCAGTTAGCCCTAATGTAGCACAACTTCAACCAGAGTATAAAGTTATATTACCAGTTAGCCCTAATGTAGCACAACTACAACCGGAATATAAGATTATATTACCAGTTAGCCCTAATGTAGCACAACTACAACCGGAATATAAGGTTATATTATCAGTTATCCCTAATGTAGCACAACTACAACCGGAATATAAGATTATATTACCAGTTATCCCTAATGTAGCACAACTACAACCAGAATATAAAGTTATATTACCAGTTAGCCCTAATGTAGCACAACTACAACCGGAATATAAGGTTATATTACCAGTTAGCCCTAATGTAGCACAACTTCAACCGGAATATAAGGTTATATTACCAGTTATCCTTAATGTAGCACAACTTCAACCGGAATATAAGGTTATATTACCAGTTAGCCCTAATGTAGCACAACTTCAACCAGAATATAAAGTTATATTACCAGTTAGCCCTAATGTAGCACAACTACAACCAGAATATAAGGTTATATTACCAGTTAGCCCTAATGTAGCACAACTTCAACCGGAATATAAGGTTATATTACCAGTTAGCCCTAATGTAGCACAACTTCAACCAGAATATAAAGTTATATTACCAGTTAGCCCTAATGTAGCACAACTTCAACCAGAATATAAGGTTATATTACCAGTTAGCCCTAATGTAGCACAACTTCAACCAGAATATAAAGTTATATTACCAGTTAGCCCTAATGCAGCACAACTTCAACCGGACGACTAAGATTTTTCTGATAACTTTCCCCCTTCTTTTGTTTTTGGTATTTTGATATATTGCTATTTATGGATATTTTAACATAAACAATTAACACGTTATCGTGAGTATACGAAGCAATGAAGCATTATTCATTTAGATAACAAAACGACATTTTCTGTATTTCATTTGAAAGATGATCAGAAATAAAAGATAAAAACACTGGTAATTAGTAGAATATTACTGTTAATAGTTGGAGAAAAAACATATACATCATCTGATTTTCAGAATGTTTGAATCTCTTCCGACAGGCCCCGGCATGGCGAGGTGGTTAAGGCACTCGACTAAGGTAATCTGAGGGTCGCGGGTTCGAATCCCCTTAGCATTAAACATGCTCGCTCTTTTAGCCGAGAGGGCGTTGTAATGTGACGGTCAATCCCACTATTCGTTGGCGGTGGGTGGAGATGTTTAGCTGCCTTTCGTCTTGTCATATGCTGCTAAATTAGGGACGGGTAGCGCAGATAGCCCTCGTGTAGATTTGCGCGAAATTCAAAAACAAACAAACTAGACGATTAGCATAATTTAACACTTTTCACATTAAAACTAATCAGTTGCTTTATCTGATCAAATTAAAATCAAACTAATCCTTACCCTGACCAAATTAAGGGCTAAATCAAACTTCATCCTGGTCATATTAAAAAATTATTTTTCGTCTAATCACGTGAAACGCAAACCAACCTTTACCTAGGCACGTGGAAAACAAATCAATCTTTTTTTTGTCGCATTAAAACAAAAATTTCTTTATGGTCACATTTAAAATCAAAGTAGCCTCGCTTCTTGACAAATTAAAATCAAACTAATTTTCGTTCTTGTCATATTAAAACCAAATTAATACTTCTTTTGTTTGTTTGTTTTTGAATTTCGCGCAAAGCTACCCTTGGGAATATCTGCGCTAGCCGTTCCTGATTTAGTAGTGGAAGTAGCTACACATCACCACTCACCGCCAACTCTTTGGTTTACCTTTTACCGACAAATAGCGATTGACCGTATCATTGTAAATCCTTCACGGCTGAAAGGGCGAGCATGTTTGGTGTGACGGAGATTCAAACCCGAGACCCTCAGATTACGGGTCGAGTGCCTTAATCACCTGGCCAATATGTTTTTAGACCTAATAAAATTAAACTAATATTTCTATCACTCACATTTTAACCAAACCAATCTCTATTCTTGTCACATTAAAAACAAACCAATCTTTATCTTTGTCACATTAAAAACAAACCAATCTTTACCCTTGTGACGTTAAAATCAAATCATTCTCTCTCCTTGTTACGTTAAAATCAAATCATTCTCTCCCCTTGTTACGTTAAAATCAAATCATTCTCTCCCCTTGTTACGTTAAAATCAAATCATTCTCTCCCCTTGTTACGTTAAAATCAAATCATTCTCTCCCCTTGTTACGTTAAAATCAAACCACTCTCTACCCTTGTTACGTTAAAATCAAACCATTCTTTACCCTTGTGACGTTAAAATCAAATCATTCTCTCCCCTTGTTACGTTAAATTCAAACCATTCTTTACCCTTGTTACGTTGAAATCAAACCATTCTCTACCCTTGTGTCGTTAAAATCAAACCATTCTTTACCCTTGTTACGTTGAAATAAAACCATTCTCTACCCTTGTGACGTTAAAATCAAACCATTCTTTACCCTTGTGACGTTTAAAATAAAATCATTCTCTCCCCTTGTTACGTTAAAATCAAATCATTCTCTCCCCTTGTTACGTTAAAATCAAACCACTCTCTACCCTTGTTACGTTAAAATCAAACCATTCTTTTCCCTTGTTACGTTAAAATCAAACCACTCTCTACCCTTGTTACGTTAAAATCAAACCATTCTTTACCCTTGTGACGTTAAAATCAAATCATTCTCTCCCCTTGTTACGTTAAAATCAAATCATTCTCTCCCCTTGTTACGTTAAAATCAAACCATTCTTTACCCTTGTTACGTTGAAATAAAACCATTCTCTACCCTTGTGACGTTAAAATCAAACCATTCTCTACCCTTGTGACGTTTAAAATAAAACCATTCTTTACCCTTGTTACGTTGAAATCAAACCATTCTCTACCCTTGTGACGTTAAAATCAAACCATTCTTTTCCTTTGTTACGTTAAAATCAAACCATTCTTTTCCTTTGTTACGTTAAAATCAAACCATTCTTTACCCTTGCTACGTTAAAATCAAACCATTCTTTACCCTTGCTACGTTAAAATCAAACCATTCTTTACCCTTGTTACGTTGAAATCAAACCATTCTTTACCCTTGTGACGTTAAAATCAAACCATTCTCTCCCCTTGTTACGTTAAAATCAAACCATTCTTTTCCCTTGTTACGTTAAAATCAAACCACTCTCTACCCTTGTTACGTTAAAATCAAACCATTCTTTTCCCTTGTTACGTTAAAATCAAATCTATCTATCGTCTCACATTAAAACTAAACTATTCTTTTCATCTGGTTGCATTAAGATGAAACCAGTCTTTTCCCTAAAATATGTCATTTGTAACTGTTTTGTAGGATGGGTATGTTCTTCAGTCCTGGATTACCGGCTATCAACACTGTTAAGCTCTGTATTCTGCTGTATGTTCGAAGTTGGGCTGTTCTGACCTGCAACATTCCTCATGACACAGTCTTCAAAGCTTCCAGATCTAATAACTTCTACTATGCACTGTTACTTATTATGTTGTTTCTGTGTACTCTTCCAGTAGGCTTTTCTATAGTATGGCTAGAGCCCTCTTGGCACTGTGGGCCTTTCAGGTAAGATATTTTCTCTTTTAACAGATTATTTCTGAACGTTTTGGTATTTGGTATTAGAAAAAGTCTGGCTAGAATCCTCTTGACACTGTGGGCCCTTCAGGTATGTTCTCTTATCACTTTATGTACTAACGTTTTTCATTTAAGTTTTAGAAACAACCTGGCTATAACCCTTTTAGGCTTTTCTTTCTTTCCCTTATCATGGACTTCGAGAAACTATTTTTATTGTAGAAAACAATCGTTGCCACAAGTATAAAATATTTGAACCTATCGCTTCCCAGAATAGAGTCATACCAGGTGTTTCAACTGTGGGAAATGTCACTCACTAGTTACTGTAGTGCAGTATATATACTCTTCAAAACAAGAAACGCAAAAGGGATATTTTTGTTATTTTAAAGAGAAATATATGTAATAACGTTACAAGCTCAGAGTATGTGATGTTACACGTGTTAAGGCACTGATTGTCAGACCAAAATGACAATAAAAGTTGTGCACTTTGAAAACGGAGGTAAACATCGGATTTTTCGCCAAAACGCATTCGTGTCCAATAAATTTGTTTGAGAGATCTGCATGTTCTGCAAGTGCAACATGTGCAAAATCCCTATAAAAGTGACGGGTTCTCGGTTTCCATAGCTCAGTGTTAAGCCACCGACACGCAATACAGTTACGCCAAGACTGACTGAAGCACAACGCAACAACGCCATTGGTCGCTTGGAAGCAGGCGAGTCTCGATCAGATGTTACCAGAGCTGTGAATGTCCACCCAAGCACCATCACAAGGCTATGGAATCGTCACCAACAACATGGATCAACTCGTGACCGTCCACGATCTGGCAGACCTCGTGTGACCACGCCCGCACAAGATCGCTACATCCGGTTACGTCACCTTCGGGATATGACCACCACTGCGACGTCTACTGCCTCAACCATACCAGGGCTGTGTAGGATTTCCGATCAGACCGTACGCAACCGTCTACGAGATGCAGGAATCCGACCTCGACGTCCAGTCAGAGGCGTCATCCTCACCCAGCAACATCGTCAAGCACGGCTGCAGTGGACTCGGGCACATCGGGTACGGCCTCATCGACGATGGAGGCATGTTTGGTTCAGCGATGAATCACGTTTTATGCTTCGTAGGCAGGATGGAAGGACCCGTGTTTACCGTCGCCGAGGTGAACGTTTTGCAGCAAACTGTGTGCAGGAAGTTGACAGATTTGGTGGTGGCAGCGTCATGATGTGGGCTACCATCGCCAATAATGCCAGAACAGACCTTTTGCACATTCGAGGGAATCTTACGGCTCAACGATACGTCGACGAGATTCTTAGGCCCCATGTGCAACCCATCATGGTGAACGTCAACGACGTTTTTCAACATGACAACGGCCGTCCTCACACAGCCCGACTCACCACTGACTTCTTAAGACACCACAACATCAACGTTCTTCCCTGGCCCACCAGATCACCAGATTTAAACCCCATCGAACATCTTTGGGACGATTTGAACCGACGTCTGCGACGGCGACAACCTCAACCGTAGACTCTACCTCAGCTTGCAGCAGCTTTGCAGGCTGAGTTGACAGCCATTCCACAGGATGTGATTCGTCATCTCATCGCTTCCATGGGCAGGAGATGCCAAGCAGTTATGGATGCTCACGGGGGACATACTCGTTATTGACGTTGAGTGACGTTAAACTTCACCTAGTGAGCGTGGACTTTGCCTTTGTAGACTTTGGATGTTCAGCAGTGAATGTGCAAAGTTTCACACATGTCATACACAACTACCCGGAATAAACTTGTTAACAATTTGTCTCAAATTTTGCCTTTTGCGTTTCTTTTTTTGAAGAGTATATTTAGTTTAATAACTGTGGCAAGTTACATCCTGTTGGTTTTGGACAGTACCCTAAACATGTTGAAGTCCAAAAACTTGTATCGTGAAAAGTTACAAATGAAAGAAGAAAGAAAATTCAAATTACAGAAAACTTTACCTTTGATACAGCTATGACGTCATTTCTTTCATCAACTGTACAGGTTGGTCTCATTTGTTATTATCACTATATGTGTATCTCCACGTACCTGATACATCACGTACAATTATTAGTTTATTATTTGTTACCATCAGTATATGTAACAATAATGTAGAACTAAATAACAGCATCAAGTTGTAACAGAGCATTCAGTGTTTTCTAGTGAATTCTAAGTCTTCATGGATTGGTCTGGACTTAGAATACATCATTACTCTGGGACTAATTCATGATATCAAGTTAAAACGAATTCTCAGAGTTTACTTCATTTTGAATAGTCTTCTTAAAGTTATCTGTGTTTTAGATTGATAAAAATAACGTTATTCCAGGACTTACATGAAAATGCACAACAGGTTTAAATCAGTTCTCTTATTCTAGCAATTTGTGTTATATGTTTAAAAAATAACGTAATTCTAGGACTAAGGAGTTAAGTGCAATAGACTGTGCAGTGTTATATTAATCACGCATCTTCTTCTTGGAGTTACCTGTGATCTGAATACAGTGATTACTATTTGTGCTTCATAAACAAAGTATGCCATGGCACTGAACAGTATGGCCTCCATCGAATCCCTAAGAAGGGCCTCCAATCTTATTCGTTTCTCTAAACCCCGATTTAATAAACTGTATTTAAAAATGAAATTAGTTTTAAAATTCAAAAAGTTCGAAACTAATACTAGAATAATTCCACTGTCTTGTTAACATAAAATGTGATACAAGTTTGACAATTCAAATGCATGCATGGACTTCTCTGTTTCGTGTCCACTGTCCACCTCTACACATCATCTGCAGCCACAACATCTCTATTCATCAACAACAACAACTGGAGAAGAAGAGCTTCATCATGCCTTTTTACAGCTTTCCTCAGAAACTTCCCATCAACGTTTCCGAACGCGACTATAGTTAGTCAGTGTAGCAAATTATTCTCACGCGCGGGGTCAAATTATCCCGAGCACCCAAGTTCGAAAGAAATGACAGACAACTGTCACGTTGTTGCCTTTTACTTCAAACTAAATTCATGCCACGGATATTTTTTCTCTTGCTCATAACCTCATCCATGTTGTCTTCATCTCACAGAGTACTAATAGAACCTTAGTCACGATACCATCCATCCCACAGAGTACTAATAGAACCTTAGTCACGATACCATCCATCCCACAGAGTACTAATACAACCTCAGTCACGATACCATTCATCCCATAGAGTACTAATACAACCTCAGTCACGATACCATTCATCCCACAGAGTACTAACACAACCTCAGTCACGATACCATTCATCCCATAGAGTACTAACACAACCTCAGTCACGATACCATTCATCCCATTGAGTACTAACACAACCTCAGTCATGATACCATTCATCCTATAGAGTACTAATACAACCTCAGTCACGATACCATTCATCCCACAGAGTACTAATACAACCTTAGTCACGATACCATTCATCCCACAGAGTACTAATACAACCTCAGTCACGATACCATTCATCCCACAGAGTACTAATACAACCTCAGTCACGATACCATTCATCCCACAGAGTACTAATACAACCTCAGTCACGATACCATTCATCCCACAGAGTACTAATACAACCTCAGTCACGATACCATTCATCCCACAGAGTACTAATACAACCTTAGTCACGATACCATTCATCCCACAGAATACTAATACAACCTCAGTCACGACGCCATTCATCCCACAGAATACTAATACAACCTCAGTCACGACGCCATTCATCCCACAGAATACTAACACAACCTCAGCCACGATACCATTCATCCCACAGAATACTAACACAACCTTAGTCACGACGCCATTCATCCCACAGAATACTAACACAACCTCAGTCATGATACCATTCATCCTATAGAGTACTAATACAACCTCAGTCACGATACCATTCATCCCACAGAGTACTAATACAACCTTAGTCACGATACCATTCATCCCACAGAGTACTAATACAACCTCAGTCCCGATACTATTCATCCCACAGAGTACTAATACAACCTCAGTCACGATACCATTCATCCCACAGAGTACTAATACAACCTCAGTCACGATACCATTCATCCCACAGAGTACTAATACAACCTTAGTCACGATACCATTCATCCCACAGAGTACTAATACAACCTCAGTCACGATACCATTCATCCCACAGAGTACTAATACAACCTCAGTCACGATACCATTCATCCCACAGAGTACTAATACAACCTCAGTCACGATACCATTCATCCCACAGAGTACTAATACAACCTTAGTCACGATACCATTCATCCCACAGAGTACTAATACAACCTTAGTCACGATGCCATTCATCCCACAGAGTACTAATACAACCTCAGTCACGACGCCATTCATCCCATAGACTACTAATACAACCTCAGTCACGACGCCATTCATCCCACAAAATACTAACACAACCTCAGTCACGATACCATTCATCCCACAGAATACTAATACAACCTCAGTCATGATACCATTCATCCTAAAATCAGCTTTATCGATCTGTGTTAGTTATGAAACAAGGTTTTCAATTGGTAGGTTACATGAACATCTGTATTAGTATTGGTGAACATCGTCTCTAAATCATACAGTTTGATAAAGCTCGTTCCATTATCCAAAACGAATGGTGAACATCTAAACCGTTGTCTGTATATAAGTGTCAACCTTCACATTATAAAACAGATTATAAGAGATTAGTTATTTTTCTCTGATTCTGTTATCAAACTTTCATCTTTTTTTCAGTGCAAAACCAGTCTTTTTCTTGTTTGTAATTAAGCACAAAGCTACACAAGGGGGCGTCTGTGTTGTGCCACTGGGGTTAGGGAGGGCTTGTTCAAAACTGAGAAATTCAAGACCAATTTCTTGTATGTAACGAGTTCAGTTATAATCTTAAAGTCACCTGGTGTTTCTATTTTTATTATGCTTTTTCCATAGTGGCTACAGCCGTATCTATCGAATCTTCACGAGCTATTTGGAAGGTGTGCTACCTTCGTGGATGAACAACGTTATTGAATATGTCACCTCACCAGGAGTGGTAATCCCCTTACTCTTATTACTCGTGTAAGTAAAATATCAATATTAACAATAACACAGACCTACAAATTTCAAGTTCGTAAAAGTTCTTTTGGTTTTAATAACGAATTTTTCATAATTCAGATTTCTGAAATAATGTTCTTTTTTTTTGCGATCACGTGAAGATTTCTTACAAATCTGCAAGCAAACAATCACACTCTTACTAAAATCAAATTATTATTACGTTTACCATAGCACACATTTTATTATTACTATGTTCGTTATATTTGGGTTCTAGAACGACGGATATCAGACTCTCGCGTCGCGATTGGTCTAGAGAAATCTACAGCCAGTGGTTGTCAGTATTTTAAGCATAACAAAATGTGACCCGATTTTAACGAAACTTAATGTAAAAGTACATATGGAGTTTTTTGAAAAGTCTGTACGTGATGGAGAAAAGTGGATATCATTTTAGGGTTCACCGTACATGTATTACTATAGAACGTGTAAAACATTCAAGACAATAAAACCATCGCAGGTCTGTATAATTTAAAATCCTGGTTGTTTTCTTAACACAAAATTTCTTGCCTTACCTTCATGGTACACGGGAAGAACTAGTGGCCACTTAAAATAACATTTTCTTGCGTTTTGAAACTATAAATAATTATTGAAAACGTGCCTCAAACGAGTTACGTTTACAGCTTCAAATAAATGTAACTGTAAAAAATATACAATAGACATAATAATGTGTTACTTGGGTGGTTTTCAAAAGAACTGACCTGATTCAAAGGTTGCTAATTTCTCACTTTCGTTTGTGACGGATGATGATTACTCACGCTATCAAAATACTTCTGAAGTTTGTTTGTTTTTAATTTCACGCGAAACTACCCTAGAGCTATCTGCGTCAGCCTTTCCTAATTTAGCAGTGTAAGACTAGATGGAAAGCAACTAGTCGCCACTATTCACCGCCAACTCTTGGGCTACTCTTTTACCAACGAATAGTGGGATTGACCGTAACATTACAACGCCTTTTCGGCTGAAAGGGCGGACATGTTTAGCGTGACGGAGATTTGAACCCGCGATCCTCCGATTGCGAGTCGAGCGCCCTAGCCACACGAAGCCGAAAATTATATAAATTACTTTAAAAAATCATATCCACTGTTAAAAACTTATGTTTTGTAGAAAGACAACTTTGGTTCACAATATCAGTAGTTCGTTTTTTCTCCGCTAGACATCAAATAACTTTACTCTTCTTGTTTGTTTGTAATTAGCCACAAAGCTACGCAATGGATTACCTGTGTTGCCCCACCACGAATATTGAAACCCGTTTATTATAAGCCAGCAGATTGAGCGCTGAACTACCGGTGTTGTACTCGTCTAACGGTTATTTTCTTAGTGCAAAACTACACAATAAACCGTGATGACGAGAAAACCCACTTGTAGAGAAAAATATATATGTAAACATGTGGTCAGCTATCGGTCAGTTACCTCTTTCTTTCTTTGTGAACCTGACGATGACCGGAGAAGGTCGAAACGTTGTTTGCTCCTCCACATAGAGTTTTCTCTACCCACACCAGCCATTTTTACATACACAAAACGACACAATGACCAATTTGCACCCTGTCCTCAAAGTGTTGATACTTAGATTTCAGCGGTAATAATCCGTGAACTTAGAGCTGACACAGGCAACTCATTTAAATAAAATATAGTTAAATGAACTTTAAATTACACTCCCTCTACAGTGGATTTGATGTACTAGTCCTTAAACGAACGTTTCGATGGAAAGAAGACTTAACTTTCATCAAGATAAGCTCTTCACAAATGGCTGAATCCTTGGTAGGTTTTAACATGCTATATCTCACACGACCTCACTCATTAAATAAACTTAAATAACAAAGAGGTCTAAACTAATGTTAGATTAACCTGCTCACGTCTAGTTCAATCTTTAGCATATTTGTTGTTGGCTTTTTACCAGTTTCAGTGTTAATTAACTTACCAAGAAAAACCCTCTCAAAGACATTTGTTCACCAAAGATAAATCTTAAAAACAAATCCCTCAAGATTTGCTATCTTTTATTGAGTATCATTAACGTAGCTGGTACTTTGTGTGTGTGTTTTTTTCTTATAGCCACATCGAGCTATCTGCTGAGCCCACCGAGGGGAATCGAACCTCTGATTTTAGCGTTGTAAATCCGAAGCTGGTGCTTTGTAATAAAAACTTGTGAAAAAATGTTAACTCAGAATTTTTTCAGCTTTGGTACGTAACATTTCTAAACAATAGACTGATGTATTTCTTATTTGTTAGTCAGCACAAAGCTTCATAACGACTTATCTGCGCTATGGCCATGGTGAGTGTCAAAAAACCCGAATTTTAGGGGTTATAAGCCCTCAAGGAAGGAGACAAATCTTAATGTGTTCTTTTTCAATTTTTATACTTTTTGAAGAAGTTATTTCAAATACTAATATTTTTTATTTAATCGTGTCAAAGTAACAATACTGATTGTAAAAAAATAACTGGTGTTAAACATGCTACATTTATTTATTATGGTACAAGGTGAATTTTTTATAAACTTATAACTGCTCAAGTGTTTCGATTTTTTTATTTATTTAAAATTACAATATTACTTACTGAAGTATCTTGCCGAATGTCATTTTAATAACTCTGTGTTTTCTAGGTTAATAATTTATTACATGGTATCCTTGACTGGCTCACTCCGTGAAGCTAACAATGATTTAAAGGTACAGCTAAGAAGGGTAAGTTGAAGAATTCTGTCTGTTTATTAAAAAAACAAAAGCGCTTTGTGATTCTGTATATAAATTAGATACATTTGAGACTTGGCTTGAATTTGAAGGGCGAAAAGATAACGAGATCCTAATAGTAGTAAACGTCTCAGAAGCAGTTAGTGATAAATAACCTGCTGCGTTTGTTGTAATCCTTCTAATCTGATGAGCATCCATCTTCATAAAGGTTTATTCGAAAGCTGATCTGAAAAAGTGGAGTTGTGTCAGTTTACTTTATTTGTCTGTACATTTTATTTTCGTTCTACTACATATTTTAGTCATTAATGACTTCTACAAAGACAGAAATGATGATGCACTTTCTGTATTAATTTCTCGGACATTATTTATGGAACGACCTGATGAATACATTTCTACCTAATTCATCGGATGTACAGTAACATCTGGTTTGTTAAAACATGGTTCTTTACAATATATCGTAGTAAACAAACCTAGTATTTGATATAATGATAGGCCCGGCATGGCCAAGCGTGTTAAGGCGTGCAACTCGTAATTTGAGGGTCGCAGGTTCGCATCCCGGTCGCGCCAAACATGCTCGCCCTTTCAGCAGTAAGGGCGTTATAATGTGACGGTCAATCCCACTATTCGTTGGTAGAAGAGTAGCCCAAGAGTTGGTGGTGTGTGGTGATGACTAGCTGCCCTCTTTCTAGTCTTACACTGCTAAATTAGGGACGGCTAGCACAGATAGCCCTCGAGTAGCTCTGTGCGAAATTTCAAAACAAACAAAAAATATAGTGATTATAGATTTTGCAGTCAGTAAGTTTGATTTGGTTTTGAATTTCGCGCAAAGCTACTCGAGGGCTATCTGCGTTAACCGTCCCTAAGTTAGCAGTGTAAGACTAGAGGGAAGGCAGCTAGTCATCACCACCCACCGCCAACTCTGGGCTACTCTTTCACCAACGAATAGTGGGATTGACCGTCACATTATAACGCCCTCACGACTGAAAGGGCGAGGATGTTTGGTGCGACCGGGATTCAAACCCGCGACTCTCAGATTACGAGTCGAACGCCTTAACCCACCTAACCATGCCGGATCCGTTATGCTAATTAATTACCTATATAGCAATGTGTGTATATATATATATTAAAACCTTGAATCATAACAATATTCTAAAGTACTGTTTTAAATTACTAACTGTAGAACATCATAACTATCTGGTTCATTGCAGGAGAGAATAGAAGAAAAGAAAAAGGTATACGCCATGGCTGACGGTACGACTGTTTCCTTTCACCCACATGTTCTAGAATTATTGTGTTCAATTGTTGATGGTATCTAATGATTGGTTGGTTGGTTGATTTAGTGTTTTATGGTACAAAGCAGCAAGGCGATCTGCACCAAACGTCCGGTAAAAAGGGAAAAGTAAATTCAGTAAAATTCATAAAAGGAAATTAAGGTAAAACAAAGTTTAAAACATAACTAGCATAAAACCAATGTTTACATCTAGTTTACAGCATTAAGAGAAAAAATACAGTAATACAAGTTGTAGAGGACTTTCTGTAGCGTGACTGTAATAATCATAACTCGCCAGGAAGACTAACAGGTAAGTACAAAAACCACCGTCAGTCACCTGAAGTTGACTGTTCCAGTCCTGGTTTCGAGTTATTTGACGTTATGTCCATTTTCTAATTTCAAATCGAACTAGATGGACTGTGATTCTTAAAAAGGAATCACTTTAAATAGATCTAATACATAAATTAATTTTTTTAATATCACTGAAAAGAATAATGGTCTTGAAAAACTAAAAACATGACCAAGATTAACAGTGTCACCACCACCAATAACACTGTCTAGCGTTATGGACAAACCTTAGGACAAACCATGTTTAAAATGGTGCCGCCGTTGAGAGTCGTAACGATGCCACGAAAGTAAAATGTGGCTTATTGTGACCTGAATGTTACACAGAGAACACGCTGATGCATCAGTTCCAGATAAAAGAAAACAATGAGTTAAAAAACTGTGACCAATGCATAGTCTAGTCAGAACAACTTCCTCTTTTTGATCCTTACGGGAACAAGACGGCCAAAGTCCAATTTAGGGTTTTATTTGGAAAGGCTTGTTTTCGCGTTGCTCACTCCAAGTCGACCGCCAACTGGCATGGAGTCAAGCCTTGAATACAGTCTATGTATCAAACAGACAATGTGGTGATTGTGCCAGAGCAAATAGATTTAGCTGCGTTGTTGGCGAGCTCGTTCCCGCGAATACCAACGTGGTCCAATATCCAAATAAACTGGATAGAAGTAGATGTTAGAGAAATGGGTCAGTCGGTTTTGAATATCGGCGAGAACAGGGTGTGAACGAACGTGAAGCGATTCTAGGGCCAGTAGAGAACGAAGCGAGTCAGTGCACTGCTTAGCTTCTATGTGATCCAGGGTAACAGAAATGGCGTATAGTTCAATAGTGAACACAGAAGCTGTAGAGGGGATTCTGCATACAACCACCAAACCATGGCAGAGCTCACACAGTCACCTGATGTCGAATCATCTGTACAAATAAGAATAGAAGGATGGTTCAAAAGATGTTCAGTAAATAACAGACAGTATTTCCAATCAGGAGTGTCTACTTTTCTCAGATTACTTATAGAAAGGTCACATCTTGGAACTGTAAGAAGCCATGGCGGGATGGGCTGACCAGTGGATACAACAATATTATCCAAGAACAGATCCATTTCATCTAACTGTGCCTGGATACAAAGGCCAAAAGGAGCAATGGCAGACCGTCTGGTCTGAAAAAGCATGTCCCATTGAGGAAGGAAAACACAACCCCAGGTGGGATGCTTTGGTAAGGAAAGAAGTTTTGAAGCATATAGTAAAGACAGTTGCAAACGGCAGAGGTGCAAAGAAGATTCATGAGACTCTGTGTATAACCTCTGAACTGGGGAAATGCAGAAAGCCGCAGTTCTTGATGATGAATGGGGTCCAGCATCTTTAAGGTCAAGGGTCTGGCAGAGCCATAAACCAGTGATCCATAGTCGAGTTTCGATCACATAAGAGCACGATATATCTTTAGCATAGAACGTCGATCTGCTCCCCAAGTTGTAGTAGAGAGGACACAGAGGATGTTCAGTGCTCTTGTACATTTGATCTTTAGCTGCTTGATGTGTGGTATAAATGTTAGCTTACGGTCAAAGATAAGCCCCAAAAACTTAGTCTCAGAAACCACAGGCAGCACAACTTCACTGATACGGAGTTCAGGATCAGGGTGAATACCCCGTTGGCGGCAAAAGTGCATTAAAACGGTTTTAGAGAGAGAGAGAGAGAGAAGGTAAAGCCATTTGCTGAGGTCCACTTCAGTTAACAATTGAGGGCATTCTGCAGCAACCGCTCAATATACCTCATGCTCGACGACTGACATGAGATGTGAAAGTTGTCAACATAGAGCCCGTTTGCAACAGTGAGCAGGAGTTGTTCAGTGATGGCATTAATCTTTATACTAAAAAGTATGACACTCAAAACACAGCCCTAAGGGACTCCGAGTTCCTGTAGAAAGGAACAGGAAAGTGTCGAACCAACACGAACTCGGAATAACCTGTCCATTAAAAAATTAATAAAAATGGGCAAATGGCCACATAACCCATAGATATATGGAGGTCTCGCAAAATGCTATACCTCTATGTTGTATAATAAGCCTTCTCAATGTCAAAGAATATTGATACAAGATGTTGTCGCTTGAGAAAGGCTTCTCTGATTGATGTTTCAAGTCAAATCAGGTGGTCCATGGTGGAGCGTTGTCGTCGGAACCCACACTGGGTGGGCGAGAGGAGGATGTTTGATTTGAGGAACCAAACAAGATGAGCATTAACCATCCTCTCTAAGATCTTACAAAGACAGCTCGTCAAAGCAATTAGACGGTGGTTTGAAGGAATCTTGGGATCCTTCCCAGGCTTGGAGAAAGGCAGGATAATAGCCTGATGCCACGCATCAGGAAAAACATTCTCCTGCCAGATCCAGTTAAAAACAACCAGAAGGATAGCAAGAGAAGCAGGAGACAGGTGGCGCAGCATCTCATAGTGTATATCATCAGGTCCAACTGATGTACTGCCAGACTGATGAAGAGCCAGTTTGAGTTCCACCAGTAAAAAGGGACGATTATACTCATAGAGACAATCAGCTCGAAAGGAAAGAGGTGATCACTCTGCCCGAGTCTTGACAGCTAGGAAGGTAGAAGAAGAGGCAGAAGTGTTAGATACCCGGCAAAAGCTCTCTCCTAGAGTATCGGCAATGCTCTGGTTATCAGTTACTTCCTGGCCATCAGAAAGCAAGATCGAGAGGGCGACAGAGTGATATTGCCTACTGACCTTTCGAATCTTGTCTCAAATGACTTTGGAACTGGTGGTAGAGGATATGTTAGTTGTGAACTTAATCCAAGATTCCTTCTGGCTTTGACGTCTTACCCATCGAGCATGTGCACGGACCCACTGGAAAGCAATGCAGTTCGAGAGTGTGGGATATCTACAGAAAGTATCCCAGGCTCGTTTTTAAGCCTTCCGTGCCACGTGGCAGGCAGTACTCCACCATGGACAAGGATACAGTGGAAAACGTGTCGAGGTTTTAGTTATACATTGAGCAGCTGCTTGTATAATACAGCCAGTTACTGCTGCCACACAGTCGTCTATTGATGGCTTACAGAAAATGGCAGGATCAAGTTCTCCAAGAGCAGTGAAAGATGGCCAGTTTGCCTGATCCAGATTCCACCAGGGCATGCAGGTTGGGTGGCATCGATCACGGCCAGTCTCTCTCAAGATTATAGGAAAATGATCACTGCCTCGTGGATTATTGTCGACCCTCCATGAAAAATGGGAAAATAATGAAGGGGAGCAAACTGAGAGATCAATAGCAGTAAAGGACTGACTAGGTGCATGAAAGTAAGTGGAAAAGCCAGTATTGAAAAGAGAAAGGTTGGGATCAGAGAGCATAACTCTAGGGAGCGACCCCTCCTATCAATAGCAGCACTTCCCCAGAGGGGATGATGTCGTTTAAAGTCCTCCAGGATGAAAAAGGGGAACGGCAACTGTTCAACGAGAGCATCAAGGTCTGATTGATCATATGTCTCTCCAGGTGACAGGTAGAAAGAACAAACAATGACGGTATGACCCAAGGAAACACGGTGTGTCAAATGGCAAAGACAGGGTGGGCATATGCTGATCAACCAACAGTGCCACCCCTATATGCACTCGCCCATCACACAGCCTGTAATTTCTGTATAAAGAAAACCACTGAAAGGTAACTGTATCAGCAGGTTTCAGAAATGTTTCCTGTAAGGAGAGACAAACAAGATAGCAGGAAGCAATCAGGGTTTTGATGTCATCTAGATTAGAACGTAAACTTCTACAGTTCCATTGTATCAGAGTGGCCATTTTTATTTACTTGTAGGCGAATTGGGTGAAAAAATCTTCTGTTTACGACCACCTCTTTTTTCCTTGCTTTCCTTATTCGAGGAAGGTTTATCGACCTCCATGGATCCTGCCCTGGGTCGGTTGGGCAGGTCTTTGCTGTTGGAAAGGGATTCGAGAGACTAAGAACGTGAACGAATGATTGTTTTGCATCTTGGGGTGAGAAAGGAAGATGGATCCGACGAAATGCCTGTACCTGGAACCAAAAGATGTGAATCTTGGGGTTTGGTGGAATGTATATAAAATCAGAGATAGGTGTCGAAGTTGATTCATCAACTTTTTTAACCATGGAGGTCAAAAGACTTTTCATTTGTTCGGAGAACGATTCTTGAGGAAGCACAGAGAGATCTTTCTGCATTCCCACAGTAGCTGTGGAACGAAGTGCAGCAGCATAAATCTGAGATGAGGTGGTGGACAGTAACTTTCGAGCCTCAGGATAAGTAATGTTATGAATCGTTTTTAAACACTGCAACTCTTTTTCTTCCAACCATTTAGGGCAAGAACGAAAGTAGGATGGGTGAGAGCCGTTACAACTGGCGCAATGAGGGTCCGTTTCACACACATAGACATCATGATCCTTGCTACTGCAATGAACACACGTCAAGGAACCACAACATGACGTCTTCGAGTGACCGAACTGCTGACACTGGAAACATCTGAGGGTTTGGAATGTATTGCCATACTTTGCAATTAAGATAACCTGCCTTGATGGTGGCAGGCGGACATGATGACGTAAATGTCAGAATGAGGACATTGGTCGGCACCATAATTCCATCTTTGCGAGTGGAGATACACCTTACTGCAGAAACTCCTTGAGTGGAGAAACCAGCAAAATTTCAGACTCTGGGATGTTCTTCAAATTCCTATCAACAATAACTCCTCGTGATTAATTCAAAGTATCATGAGGTGTTATCTCAATAGTATATCCCCAATAGCCTTTGAATGCAACAGGGGTTCACTGTGTTGAGATGTGGATGTTTCCACCAATATGTCACCAGATCGAAGCTTTTTTACTGACTTTGGAGATCCAGCAAGTCCCTGTAGTCCCTTCTGAATGAAAAAGGGAGACACTTGCTTTAAAGGTTTGTCTTAAAGTGAATGAAATATAAGAAAATGAGGTACAAGAGGTGGTACAGATGGTGAGGATTGCTGCTCAGAATCTTCAAGACGTGGTCGTTTACCTATAGACTGTTTTTTCACTATTTTATTAAGATTTTTATTTGGAGTATCCATAATAAAGAAAGGGAAATTTCGGTGCCCACTGACCCCACCCACCATGGAGCTCTATGAGGGGATGCGCTACAATGTCAAACAAGGACACTGTAGCAACGCCAGGGTTTCGTGAGCACTATACCCAAACACCAGCATCAGATATAATGTTCACAACACCTGTTGAGAACATCCAACACTGGTACTTGGTTGACCCTAGCCCGAGGCAGCCCGTCTACAGGAATTCAAGGCCAAAGTGGTGTGTTAAGGTTGGACCCTCAACCACCAGGATCCTCTCCTCCTCTTCACAAATTGCCACTCACAGCAAACACGTGGGTGGATGTTTAGATCCCAGAGGAGGTAAACTGAAAAACAGAACCTTCCTGGAAGATCCCTCACCACGTACAGGAATCCACACCGAGGGGAGTATCTAATAAACAGAGCGTCTAAGTTAAACACGTGGTTTTGGGATTGTGGTTTGTAATTCATTTCAATCTTCAAGAATTGTTCTCGCAAATTCTTTCCAACTTCAAAGTCGATTTCACTAAAAGTACAAGAGTTGATTTTCATAGTAACTAAATTCAGCCAATCACAGTATTGTTTGTTTGTTTTTGAACTTCGCACAATGCTACACGGGGGATATCTACGCTAGCCATCCCTAATTTAGTAGTGTAAGACTAGAGGGAAGGCAGCTAGTCATCACCACCCACTGCCAACTCTTTTACCAACGAATAGTAGGATTGACTGTCACATTATAACGCCCCCACAGCTGAAAAGGCGAGCATGTTTGGTGCGACGGGGATTCGAACCCGTGACCCTCAGATTACGAGTAGAGTGCCTTAACCCCCTGGCCACCAATAACAGTAGAGTTTAATTATTTATATGACTCAAGCTATTAGGCCTGCTAATCTCTAATCGTATCTTACAATAGAGTATAAGTTGAAATTAAAAACTAAACAACTGTTGCTTTATGACATTTATACACCAAACAATCATTAAAGAAATCAACTTGTACTTGTTGCAAACTAATATTTAAAAAAATATATATTATAAAATTACTATATAAATAATATTTTTAAGATTTAGGGTTGGTCACCTTTGCGTTAATAAGAGTTTGGCATCTCCGTAGTATTGTTTCTATATATATTCTCAGAGCCTCTGCTAAGGTTTGATTCAAGTTTTCTTGAAGATGCCTCCAAAGACTATCTACAGTACAATTTGTACTTTTTGTCGAGCATGGATCCATCAATCCCAGATTTGTTCCACAGGGTTAAAACCCAGAATTTGTGAAGGAGATTCCATTTGCTGGAAACCTCCCGAGCTATGTTCCTCTGTGATACAAAGTTTGCTATTTCTTGGAAGTTTATTTGGGGGTCATCTTTTCATAATACGATTTGCCACGTCGACTTCTGTACAGATGGTGACCCAATATTCCAATCTAAAAACAATCACACGGAAAAATTTGTATAGTTTTGTATTCTGGTTAAACATCTTGAACAATTTTTAGAGATACATTGTGCTTAATCACGTGAAGCTGTGTCGATTTTTATTAAAATGTTATACCAGTGAAATACGTAGCGTATTAAAATGACGGATGAAGTGAAAAAATCAGTAATGTCCATTTTGAAGTTGTTGTTTTTCAACATTATTTGTTACGAAGGTTTAATTTATTGGCACAAGAAACCAAAACTAGTGGAGACGTTCCAATAAACTACTTTATCATATAGAAGTATAGCAGGATTGGAAACATGCTTAGTTGTCCATACATAAGCAAGTACATAACAAGGTATTAGTTTTAGCATTTATATATATATATATAAACTACTGTGTATGCGTTTTTAACATGTAACTACTTAAACAGAACACATGCACCAGTACAGCTAAGTAAAATAAACGGTTTCAAATAACATCTGAAAGTTCTGTACTTGTCCGTAAACTCTTAAAAGAAAAAATAAACCATGGAATGAGGCTTCGATATTCTGGTTAAAAACAAAATGTCTGTCCTGCAGGAAAAGGTGCTAGTGTTGGAGCCAAGTGGTCGTCTGCTAAAAAAATACTACCAATGTTGCCGACATGCAATAAATTCCGGGCGTTAAATCGTCAAAACGATCGTGTGATGGATCGTCACAATGAAGAAGCCAGTGTTACACGTGCTCAGCCAAATAATCACACGGGTAAGTTAGTCCATTTGTTTGTTTGTTTTTTAATTTCGCGCAAGCCTACACGAGGACTATCTACGCAAGCAGTCCTTAAATTTGCAGTGTAAGACTAGAGAGAAGGCAGCCAGTCATCACTACCACTACCGACGAATAGTGGGATTGGCCGTAACATTATAACGCCCCACGGCTGAAAGAGCGAGCATGTTTGGTGTGACGGGGATTCGAATCCGCGACCCTCGGATTACGAGTCAAGGTGCAATTAACCACCAGGTCAGGTCTAAAGGAATACAACAAACACACATACAATAGCGTCATGAACACGCATCAAAAGTAGTTTGGTTTGTTTTGAATTTCGCACAAAGGGCTGTCTGCGCTAGCCGTCCCTAATTTAGCAGTGTAAGACTAGAGGGAAGGCAGCTAGTCATCACCACCCATCGCCAACTCTTGGGCTACTCTTTCATCAACGAATACTGGGATTGACCGTGACATTATAACGCCCCACGGCTGAAAAAGCGAGCATGTTTGGTGTGACGGGGATTCGAACCCGCAACCCTCCTGGCCTCGTCAAAAGTAAAGCCGTTACGATATGTTAGCGTGTAAAAATTTAACAGCATTTCATCGTGAATATGTACATAACAGTGTTATTCTAAAGTCCTGTTGTCATATCAAAAATACTTTACACAACAAACACGACCATTTAATGTCACGCTCTCACTCGTAAAGTATTTTAAAACCACATTTTGATGGGACATGAAGAATTAAAAATGTTAAGTAATATTGCTGCCGTTATTAAATGTAATGTAAATACAGTGGAGCGCCATTAAGCCGCGAAATCGCTTAAGCCGCTGTAGCAAGTCTTGTGAGCGATGTGAGCGAGGATTATCGCGGCTCACCGCTAATTTAAGAACGTGTAAAAACGCGGCTTACGAATTTAATCCTGGCTTTATAACTTCAAGGGGACATTTAAAAAGGATTTGCTTTAATTTGGGAAATAAATAAAATATATTACAATAGAAATTGACCGTTAATCTACCTTATCCGCTCTCTATGTCAGCTTTATGGAGGCCGCCATTGTTACCGAATCACACCTCTCCATACATTAAAGTTAATCCGCGGTAAATCCGTGAAAAAAGTGATCAATAATTAAATTATTATTTTTAATTCAATAATCCGATATAATGATCACGCAATGGCCCGGACGAGGCTCCTCGGCGGCGCTGTTGGCGACTCCGGCTTTTCAGTCACAAAGATTTAAGCCGCGGTTAAGCAGGTTGACCCCCTCCCCAAATACCGCGACTTAACGTCCACTGTATTCAATTGGTTGGAAACTTTGCTTATAATAATTTCGTTGATATGACGTGTGCGATTCTCGTTCTTTGTTGTAATTTCATTAAGCGGTTTGGTTTATTTTGAATTTCGCGCAACGCTACACGAGAGCTGTCTGCGCTTTTCGTCCCTAATTTCGCATTGTAAGACTAGAGGGAAAACAGCTAGTCATCGCCAACTCTTGGGCTACTCTTTTACCAACGAACAGTGGGATTAATCGTAACGTTACAACACCCCACGGTAGAAATCGTTAAGTGGGCAAACCAGGCAAAATATTGTTTATTTGTTCACCACGGTATAACAGACCAAATACAATACCTAACTGATAATACAACCAATTAGTGGTAATGATTAAAACGTCTGTTCTTCATTTCAGAAACAGGAGTCAAAAGGCACGTGAAATATTCTTTAGCATCTGAAGAAAGTCCCATTGGTTCTCCTAAGATGTGTTATAATAACAGGTAAGTATTATGAAGTATGAACAGGTGTCCGGTATTTATATAAACTAGAAAACTCCGTCCTCGGTTCTGCGGACTTCTCGGATATTGTTTAATAGTTCTATAACTGTTAAAGCATTAGAAATGTTTTCCACAAATGACATTAAATAGTCTCTCCGTAACAGACAGAATGATGTTAGATACAGTAGTCAAATGGATAATTCAGAGAAAGAATGGAGTGTTGGTCCAAGTTAGAACAACCCCTCCACAGACGATACGTCTTCATACACGTCATTCAATGATATTCATTACCCATGAGAAAGATTTTATTGGAAGTTTAAATAAAGCTATCATCACAAAGTAAATTTCATCGAATTATTTCTTTTCAGATGGAGTTATCAATGAAAGTGTTTTGCTGTTCTGTTACAACATCCACGAGATTTTTACCATAGAAAAACGTAATTTTTAAAAGTTTTTTTTTATTGTTTTATGTATTTGAAACTTAGTTTTTATTGGTTAAATCTCAAACATATGACTGTTTGTGGAAATTGCATTTTTTTATTTAGTGTTCATCTATAAAAAAAATACGCTTAGTTATAAAAATATTACCCAGTTATGATAAGTGCGGTAGTTTCCAAGATCCGAATTTTGGACACACTGTTTGCTATGCCAAAAGAAAGAATTTGGGTTAACCATATAAGAAATGTTTAAAAAGAATTTCGTGTACTAAGGACTTTGTTTCCTTCGTTACTTTCACCAAAATGATGTTTCTTTATTGGACCCTAACACAGGGGTTTACAGCCTAATGATAAATCCTGATTTATGAAATTGTTTTTCAAATAATGTCTCTTCTAAGAGAAATGTCTGACATTTTTAAATATATTAATCTTTAGAGATAAGAAATCAGATGCTAAAGCCCCAGAGGAGTTCTCAAGAAGAGAGAGAGAACGTTTGGACACTGAAGACGTACCTGTCATTACTATCAGTCAGCCCACCATAAATGAAGAGAGAAAACTGTATCATCAACAAAGCACAGATAGCACAAGTAACTAGTTAGTCCTTTGGAAAATGTTAACTCTGATAAGCTTAATCATCAGACATCTTAAAAGTTACAGCAACACATAAAACTTGTCAAATTTGGTAATTTCAATTTATTAATGTATATAACTGTGCCTCGATCTAAAAGCAACACATTCTAAGTGTTTTGATAACACAGTTCTTCGTTCTTTCTTGAAATGATACAAAAAGTAACAAACTGTAGAGAAACATTTTAGTTTATTAAAAATCAAAATGGTGTTGAGTCTATTGCCATCCATCCATTTTACATCATGCTTTGTAAACAAAAAAACAAACAAACTAATGAACAGTTTCTGAACATACATTTAATTTTATCAGTTTATTTGCCATCAACAAAACATTAATGAGAACAATATTGTTATTTATATAAAGCCATTAGTCAATTTCTTTTTCTTAGTTTACCCCAGGATAAACATTATAAATTCGTAAACCCCAAGGAGTTAGCAATATTATAGCACCCTCACTGTGATAAATTAAAAATACAACTCATTTCTAAAAGATTTCTAATATAAAATAAATGCCATGCATCATTCTCTGTTATACTTGCCTGTAAATAATCAACTGATGTGTGTGTGTGTGTATAATTTTTTCTTCTTTACATTGGAAAACAGTCACCTTCCCACAACTGTCTACATGCAGTGAAGGGTGATATAGATGCAATACACATTGTAGGCTTGACTTCCACATCTCGCTCTCCTAATTTCTATATCTATTGCTGCTCTTTTATTTTTTCTGCAAGACTGGCAATTGGAGGTTAAAACTGATAGATGGTGTATCCCCACTGCACTGTGGGTCCTACTTTTTCAGTCACCTCCAAAACCTAGGGTAATTTTATAATCCCACATTATATCTTGTACTCTGGAATCTTTTCAATTAGTGCAGCATTTTTTGTTTTGACTTGTGTTTTTAAGTTATAACAAACTAATATAATTAGTCAGAGGTTTGGATTTACTGTTTTTAATGCAGTCCTTTCTTATGATTTTGCTTATTTAACTTCATTAACATTATTCATTTTCACTGACATATATATTACACACACAGTTAACTCAAATTCCACTTTAGAAACAAATTATTTTCATAACATTATATTTCCACATTTAAGTTCATTTTCGTACCTTTCAAAGTTGATGGGTTTTTTTTTTTTTATTTATTTATTACAGATCCAACCAGATCTGATGATTACAAACAGACAGGGCAGGAAATAACCATCCTAGAACTGGAAATTCTGAACCAACACCAGAAATGGTGTTCTCTATAAATGACATGGAACATGCTCTCCTTCATAGCAGACAGAATGCCACTGGAGACAACAATCAAATGGATAATTCAGAAGAACAAGGGAGTATTGAGCCAGCTGATAACAGCCCCTCCACAGATGACACATCTCTTTCCCTAACAGACTCCAATATTCTAGGGAAGATCCAAATGCTATCTACAATCTCCTTGGCAGCACAAGATAGTAATGGCTTTAAAGAAATGGATACACCTTCAGCTTTGTGTAAAATGCAGAAGCACCATCATGATGAAGACTCTTCTGAATCGGAAACGCTCAATTCATCAGGTTTCATTGAAGCTTATTCTAAAATAAACGATCAGGCAACAAGTGCACTACCACATCAAAGAACACTAACAGAAGCACCTTCTGATTGTAACACCATGCAGGTTCACAGAAAACCACACCAGCAAGCCCATGACTGCAGCACACTTAATCCCAACGTGTCCACAAAAGAAGCACTGGCTGGAACGTATAAAGCTCCACCGGTCACAAACATGTCACCGATGTTGAACACTGAAAGACGTTCAACTCCTGTGGATACTTTACTGCGGTAATCTTAACTTATCTGTTCAGTTATTTTCAACGTTCAAGTCACTTGTTTTTTTTTTTAAAAGAAAGAAAAACCTTAGGCCTGAAGTTAATGGTAACCATGGTAAATAATGGAGTAATAACAATACAACACAAACTACATAGGAATATATCACACTTCATTAAATGCCATGCTTATTTTGAGAATCAGGAAAAAGAATAAATAACCTTAGCTGATAGTCAATAATTTATAATAGTTTTTAGAACACTTTCAACACGCGTCTCTACGTTCACATAATACAGTTAGATATTTTATCAATTTACTGAAACTACTAAGAAATTTGTAACATTACATATTTTTGTAAAAAGTTACTAAATATTTCTTTAACACAACAGTCCATGTTAAGAAACTATGTCAAAGCATATCCACCTATGACATTAAGTTGAAATTTCCCCATCATAAAACTAATAAGCTTACACCAGAAAGCCAAAATAATTTATTTTTATGGACTGTCACATCATTCAAAAAAAAAAAAAAAAAATTAATCTTGTTTCAACCTATTCTAATGAATGTTTTATGACACAGGTTAGATAAACGTAAAGTTATGGGTATTACTGGAGAACAAATGTGAATTTGTCAAGTAACTCTCTGACATTTCTAAAACTCGACTAGCGACTCGTTGAGGAATTAATGGATAATTTCCAGATATCAAATGCTGTGATTTGTTTAAAAATTGCTCAACGATAGAAAAATTAAAATCCTAAAAACAAAATAATTATTACAATTAATTAGTTAAAATTAAGCATGTTACCTCATAATAAAAGTGAAAATTTTAATTATACAATTCTTTACTGACCCAACAGTTGCTTCCAACAAAAAAACATTTGTATAATAGCAGCTCAGTAATGTGCTTACTGTTATACGCTAATCGTAACCAGGTCTTTTGCCAAAATCATTTCTACTGTCACTCCAAGTTATAGCCTGATTGAGTCATGGAGAGCTCAGACTGGCTGCTATAGTTTGAAGTAACACCTCACGACTAATTAATTACAAGTATTTCAAAATGTTCTTTAATGTGGGTTTGCTTCGTGCATTTTGTACAACACTACTAGAGGGCTATCTGCTTTAGCTGTCCCTGATTTTGTACCACCAGACTTCAAAGAAATCAGCTACTAGTAAACATCACCCACTGCCATCTTTTAGGCTATTCTTTTACCAACAGACAGTATGATTGACCATCACAATATAATGCCTCCACAGCTGAAAGCATTAGCATGATAACTGATTGGATTCATACATTTGTGCCTTACCCATAAGGCCATACTAGGACTTTAAATAGAGAAAACTAGAGGTGGGAAACCTCTAAGCTACGTCATGCCACAGCCAATAAAAAAAACTTGTTTTTGGTGTATAATTTATTTTGGGACATTATAAAAGCCTGTTCTACAAGAGATTATTTACAAATCACAAGGGATAGTCTGTTCTACAAGAGATACTTTACAAATCGCAAGGGATAGTCTGTTCTACAAGAGATTCTTTACAAATCACAAGGGATAGTCTGTTCTACAAGAGATACTTTACAAATCACAAGGGATAGTCTGTTCTACAAGAGACTCTTTACAAATCGCAAGGGATAGTCTGTTCTACAAGATACTTTACAAATCACAAGGGATAGTCTGTTCTACAAGAGATACTTTACAAATCGCAAGGGATAGTCTGTTCTACAAGAGATACTTTACAAATCAAATCAAGGGATAGTCTGTTCTACAAGAGACTCTTTACAAATCACAAGGGATAGTCTGTTCTACAAGAGATACTTTACAAATCACAAGGGATAGTCTGTTCTACAAGAGATACTTTACAAATCACAAGGGATAGTCTGTTCTACAAGAGATACTTTACAAATCACAAGGGATAGTCTGTTCTACAAGAGATACTTTACAAATCACAAGGGATAGTCTGTTCTACAAGAGATACTTTACAAATCACAAGGGATAGTCTGTTCTACAAGAGATACTTTACAAATCACAAGGGATAGTCTGTTCTACAAGAGATACTTTACAAATCACAAGGGATAGTCTGTTCTACAAGAGATACTTTACAAATCACAAGGGATAGTCTGTTCTACAAGAGATACTTTACAAATCACAAGGGATAGTCTGTTCTACAAGAGATTCTTTACAAATCACAAGGGATAGTCTGTTCTACAAGAGATTCTTTACAAATCGCAAGGGATAGTCTGTTCTACAAGAGATTCTTTACAAATCACAAGGGATAGTCTGTTCTACAAGAGATACTTTACAAATCACAAGGGATAGTCTGTTCTACAAGAGATACTTTACAAATCGCAAGGGATAGTCTGTTCTACAAGAGATACTTTACAAATCGCAAGGGATAGTCTGTTCTACAAGAGATACTTTACAAATCACAAGGGATAGTCTGTTCTACAAGAGATACTTTACAAATCACAAGGGATAGTCTGTTCTACAAGAGATACTTTACAAATCACAAGGGATAGTCTGTTCTACAAGAGATACTTTACAAATCACAAGGGATAGTCTGTTCTACAAGAGATACTTTACAAATCACAAGGGATAGTCTGTTCTACAAGAGATACTTTACAAATCACAAAAGATAGTCTGTTCTACAAGAGATTCTTTACAAATCACAAGGGATAGTCTGTTCTACATGAGATACTTTACAAATCACAAGGGATAGTCTGTTCTACATGAGATACTTTACAAATCACAAGGGATAGTCTGTTCTACATGAGATACTTTACAAATCACAAGGGATAGTCTGTTCTACAAGAGATTCTTTACAAATCACAAGGGATAGTCTGTTCTACAAGAGATACTTTACAAATCACAAGGGATAGTCTGTTCTACAAGAGATACTTTACAAATCACAAGGGATAGTCTGTTCTACAAGAGATACTTTACAAATCACAAGGGATAGTCTGTTCTACAAGAGATACTTTACAAATCACAAGGGATAGTCTGTTCTACAAGAGATACTTTACAAATCACAAGGGATAGTCTGTTCTACAAGAGATACTTTACAAATCACAAGGGATAGTCTGTTCTACAAGAGATACTTTACAAATCACAAGGGATAGTCTGTTCTACAAGAGATACTTTACAAATCACAAGGGATAGTCTGTTCTACAAGAGATTCTTTACAAATCACAAGGGATAGTCTGTTCTACAAGAGATACTTTACAAATCACAAGGGATAGTCTGTTCTACAAGAGATACTTTACAAATCACAAGGGATAGTCTGTTCTACAAGAGATACTTTACAAATCACAAGGGATAGTCTGTTCTACAAGAGATACTTTACAAATCACAAGGGATAGTCTGTTCTACAAGAGATACTTTACAAATCACAAGGGATAGTCTGTTCTACAAGAGATACTTTACAAATCACAAGGGATAGTCTGTTCTACAAGAGATACTTTACAAATCACAAGGGATAGTCTGTTCTACAAGAGATACTTTACAAATCACAAGGGATAGTCTGTTCTGCAAGAGATACTTTACAAATCACAAGGGATAGTCTGTTCTACAAGAGATTCTTTACAAATCACAAGGGATAGTCTGTTCTACAAGAGATATTTTACAAATCACAAGGGATAGTCTGTTCTACAAGAGATACTTTACAAATCACAAGGGATAGTCTGTTCTACAAGAGATACTTTACAAATCACAAGGGATACTCTATCAGCCACAATTACATTTGATATTATATTTTAAGGAGTATGTCATTAATCACGATAACATCTATGTTGTGAGGGGTACATTTTGTAAATCTTGACTTTATGGGTTACTCTGTAAATCAGTAAATATGTTTTTATAATCAAGACTGAAAGAGGTACTTCATTAACCGTGAGTGCTTGAAATAGTGCATCTTGTTGGAAACTCTTGATAAATCATGACAATGTAGGTTACTTTATTTAAAATAATTAATATTACTTCATGAACCATAGCCCTAACATCCCTTTTTGTTTTGAGACTTCAATAACTTTTAAACCTAAATTACTGTCAGGTATTTCAATTGGACTTGATTCAAAAACCATTATTAGAAATGCACAGTTTTTAGACACGGGTTCATTTTATAACTCATATTTTACTAATCTTTCTTCCAGGAGGGCAAGAATACAAAGATTGGACACAGATTCTCTATAAGAAAACGCCTGAGCTTCCGACGTATCTACCATGCGTGAAAGTTAATGAGTTTTATAACTGAAACAATTATACTCTTTGATTATACGGATAATATATACTACATGGATATAATATATTAAGATGGTATTCTGTATAATAATGTTTATGTATCTATGGTGTATGAAATTACCTTCTTCCAATTGTTTAAAACCACTGTATTAAACCTTCATGGGCCTACACCAAAAACACCTAAAATGAGGCTTATGCAACTTATGTCAAGATATGAATTGAGCTGGGCAACTAACTTGATTACTTGTGAACACTGATTATGTCAATTAATTCAAATTAAAACCTTATTAATTAATATCACAAATATAATCAAAATTAGTTTCTAATTACAATTTGCAATTATTCAAGTAATTAAAATATTCTCATTATGTTGCCCATCACCAAACACCTTCACCCTTTCAGCCTTGGGGGTGTTATAATGTTCCAATCAATCCCACAATTTATTGGTAAAAAGAGCAATCCAGGAGTTGGTGGTTGGCAGTTTTGATTAGCTGTTGTCCCTCTAAATTACAGCTAGTACACACAGCTTTACACAAAATTCAAAAGAAATTAATCAAGTACATTTGTTTGTTGTTAAGCCTAAAGTACTCACCAGTTGTATCAAAACATAATTTGTAATATTAGAAGTTGTTGTTCCTTGTCAACTCATGCAAGAATGTTTTTTTTCTCATTTTTGTTTGTTTTTTTTGCCTTTTCATAAGACTAAGTTATAAGTTAAATTGTAATCAGTTAATACACTCACTCTTTAGCTTTCAGGAAATCATCGACCATCCTCTTAAGCTCTTGTGATGAGCTAGTGACAACTCAACCATAAATTAACTGTCCTGTTAGATGATAAAAAGACTTAACTGAAATTTAACCGTCTTTCCAAATTTAAGTTCGTTTCTTCTCAAATTTTTATCAAATTCTCCACATAATCCCATAAACTTATTTTCTTAAATGCAAATAATGCAAGAAACCTCAACATATTCCCATACGATAACTCTGACATCTTCAAGTTCATCCTTGTAATCCTTTTACACAAGTCAATATTTTGTTCTCCGACAGATTGTTTAGAGTATTCATGGTGAGTAAACTGGAATGAACAGCAACTTCCTGTTGTAAAAAAAAAAAATGTGTAAAGTACAATATCGAGTCTTTCGCTTTTCATTAACAAAAGATGAAAGAATTTTGAAGAATCATCCAATACGCTTGTGTTTATTTTTACGATAAGCAGTTTCCAACATTCCAGTTTACACATCAAGTTAATATCTTCTTAAATGAGACAAACTGTATATAATATTGCAAATAAGGCTGTAATTCATACTGAGGTAGTTACTTGTAGCCAAGCTCAATCAGCTTCACTACTAATAACAAAGCAGTCTTGTTATCTACAAGATCAACATTTGTTTCACAAGACTTAACTAACTGAAGAAGTTAACCATTCCTAGTGATAAGACTAATCTTTACTTATGATGAACATCTAAGACGTTTGATCCTACGATACGTAAAAACAAACCTAAGTGAAATCTAAAGATGCACGTTATCTGTCATGATATCATTCTTGTAGTTTTAGAAATAATAATAAAGAATTAGTAGATTTCTAATAACACAGAGAATTCCAGAACTTAAAATTTATTTATGAGTTTATGAGCCACAATACAAGGAATTTTATGGCTAATGGAATAAAATTTATGAACGGTTCTTGAAGAAAACTTTTAACATTGTTTCTTTTCTTTTTTTAATGATTTTTAAAATCAAATAACTATATACAGTCAAACATCGATATAAGGCGCTAGTTGGGGTCCAAAAAATTCGACCGCATTGTATCTGATTGCGCCTTATACCGATTTGATTATATATTTTTTTTGACCCTCGGGTGAGCGATAATGCAAAATTTACGCGCTTTTGTAGTGAAATAAAGAAAAACAAACAAAACTACTTACACCAATGATATAGCATTTTTTTTATTTATTAAACTCAATTTTAAGACTGAAATTAAATGTAAAAAGCAGAATTCTAAAGAAATTTATCGAATTCATTACTTTGATGGGGGCTGATATTCTAAAAGTAGTTCCGTCAGAGCAATCATGTGATCGTTTTTACGATTAGACGCTGATTAAAATCAGTTCAATTTTAAAAGTTAATACATATAGTAATTAATTTTGATAATTTATTTAGTAATTATTAAAATCTAAGTACAAACAGAAGTCAAATAACTACCAGATAAAAAAATGTCATGGCAAAGTTTAAAATACGAATTCAGTACTGAAACAAAAACGGATGTTTCAAAAAATTTAGTAACAATAAAATATAGTAAGCACATAAAACAAGTTGAAATGCACAAATTTATAGTTACTCAGTAGTCTTCTTTCTTTCAAAAGCCTCCAAAAGTGTCTGTTGTCTTCCTCCTTGGTTTCGCATCCTCTTCGCAGTTCTCATTAGGTCCTGGATCTGTAGTATCTTGCAAATTCCTAGATTGTGGTGTTCTGGCCAATATAGAAGTTGTTCTGTGTACTGTACTGCCTGAGTTGAGGTGATGCAATTCCTGAGTTCTTCTGGAATGGGGTCATCTTCTTCTTCTTCATCTGGAGTGGTAAAATCTGTGGGTGCTGCCGCTGGGTTCTCTATTGCTTTCTGGATCTCTTCATCTGTGAGGGGTGGCTGGGTAACTGGTGCTACTTCGTCAATCTCGGCCCACTGCTTCACAAGGGTTGTCAAGGGTTGTCCATCCTGGTAGTCTACAAACTTCCTTTCTGCCTCTGCTACTTCTTCTGCTGTAAACCCATGGAAAATGTCATCTTTTTCTTCTATTGGTTCTGGTTGTGGTTCTGGTGCTGCTTCTTTGAGTCCTTTATTCCAACAATTGTTGATGGTGCTCTGGCTTATCTTGTTCCATGCTATGCTGCTCATGTAGATGGCGTCCTTGATGGTCATCTTCTTCAAGAACTCTGGTACGTTGCTGATATCATCGACTATGGCCTTGACCAGTTGAGCTCTGTATTATTTCTTGAAGCTGGCGATGATCCCTTGGTCAAGTGGTTGAATCTTGCTGGTGGTGTTTTTGGGTAAGTAGAGTACGGTAATCTTTCCATCTCTGCTGGTGAGGTTCTCTGCGGCGGGTGTGCTGGGCAATTATCCAATAGTAGTACGGCCTTCTCTTCTTTCTTCTGTGTTCTGAGGTGCTTCCTGACCGCTGGGACAAATTCCTGATGAAACCATTCTTCAAAGATTGTTGCTGTCATCCATGCATTTTTGCTCCTGTTGTAGTCAAGTGGTAGTGTCTTCATGTTGAGGTGATGGAAACATCTTGGTTGTCGAAACTTGCCAATGAGTAGTGGTCGAATCTTGTGGGTGCCGCTCCAGTTACAGGTGAAAAGTAAAGTTGCTCTGTCTTTGACTTGCTTATATCCTGATGTCTGGGTCTCTGTCCGAAGTGCGAATGTCCTATCTGGCATAGCCTTGTAGTAAAGTGCTGTCTCATCACAATTGTAGATCTGGTTCAGTTCCAAGTTATTCTCCTTGATGTAATCCTGTAGTTGAGGGATGAATTCCACTGCTGCTGCTATATCTGCCGACTTTGCCTCTCCACAAATCTTGATCTGGTTGATGCCGTGCGCTCCTTGAATCTCTGTAGCCATCCATGGGTGGGCTGCCAATCTTCTTTCTGGTATAGTTGCTGGTAGGTCTTCTCTGCCTTTGCAAGGACCATGGGTCCTGAGATGAGAATGTTGTCTGCTCGAAGTCTCACAAACCAATCATAAACTTCCATGTCCACTGCTGGATCTGCTGCTGTCTTGGCTTTCTTCCTCTGTAGTCCTGTCATCCTGTCTACCTGGTTGCAGAATTCTCTCAGTTGATCGTCATTCTTCAGCCAACCTCGAAGTGTAGACTCTGGAACTCCTATTTCTTTCATAATCTTGGTCCTTGCTTCCCGTTCCGGATTCGCTGCACAATCTGTATCTTCTCTTGTACTGTGTAAGCATTCCTTTTGGTGCCTCTCTTCTCCATGGGTATAAATACGCTGTATGTTGAAAAAATATGAAAATCGCAGTCTGTCGCCACCGGATGGTCACTATCCCATTCACTCACGACAAAATTGATTCGGTCGACGAAATTCTGCCTACGAGCTGGTGTTACAAGACCTTTCAGTTATTCGGCGATATTAGAATAAAAGGGAATAGCTGACGTCACAGATTTCCAAGAAACTATTTCGTCTGAAAGCTTCTGGGGAGCGAGCTGTTTCTTAAAAATTTATATGGTTTCAACATTGACGCTATCGTTTGCAGCACTTCATGCCACTGTCACTGGTGTATATGACTCATCCTTCGTCATCCATCGGTCGATCAAGGATGACTTGTGGTTTTAATGAAAATAAAGTTTTGATACTTCTTGCCTACGCACTGAGAGCTATCCTATGACTGGCAGATTATGTACTTTACTGCAGTTGACAGCACCAGGAATTATTACATGCAGGCCGGGGTTTGATCACAATATGCGGCGTGAAAACCATACAAAAAGATTGAAGTGGATTTGGTTTTTGATTTTTGATCACATTAACCGGCTGATTACATTAAGCAGTGGTAATATTAAGCGGCGGCCTCTGTAGAAACCCCAAAAAATTTGGGGCCTAAGACCCCATCGCGCCCAACTGATTATCGCGCTTTATCGATGCGTTTTATATCGATGTTTACCTGTATTTACAAACTGAAAATTTACACAAACTATAAATGAAATACATAGGAAAGAAACCACTTTCCTTTCTTTAAATTCACAAATAGAAAAACCCTGAAGCTCAAAAAGAAAATAATAATAATAATAATCAGGGATTTCCTTTCTGTATGGTATACCTCCCCTCCTGTCCCCAATCTCAGTTCTCCCTGCAATGTCGTTTAAGTATTTTCTTCCATGATAATATCTTGTGTGAATATTTAGGTACTCTTACAACTGTACCATTTTATAAATACTTTTAAACAAATCTTTGGAAGTACATGAGTTACTAAATATCTCTTTCTCTGAGAAAAAATGTTAAATCTCTGATTACGTAATTAGGCTTTTAATGTTACACACTTCTTACTAACTGTCTTTCACATCGTTTTTGGGGAAGTTTTTCTGCGACAGCTTTGAACCTTCTGTCTTTACTAGTCCAAGTAGAGCTTGAGAACTTTTCAGTATCTAACACACAGAACAGAATACAGTCAACACTAATTAACCAATTTCTACCTATATTAAAAGAAAATATTTAATATTAAAGAAATAAAGTAACCATTCACCCAGTAAATTTTCTAGTATAAAGATTTTCCTTCAAAATGGTTTTTTAATAATAAAATCTAATAATTATTCCATGGCAAAGATTGAAATATTATAAATAAATGTCTGTACTACAAAATTTCTTCATTTATAAGAAATAACTACAGGTAGAATGTGATAAAACTGTGAAAGTCGAGCACTTACTTTCATTCTTGTAAATTTAAAAATTTATAAGAGCAAAAAAATTATAAGAATATAAATGGCTGTATAATAACATCACTAATGAAATGTAATAATTCCTTTTTGTATTATGACAAAATAGTAGTAAATGCAACAATTACCTTCGCATAGGCTTCTTGCGTGTCACTTATAAGTTTGTCATACTCTTCTCGAACAGCTATCTTCGCTGAAAGTGACTCATTCAGCTCAGCCAGCTGATTGGAAAGCACCTGAATGTCACGTTGTAAGGTACTTCGTCTCTTCTCTTCATCCGAGATTTGTTGTTGAATTTCTTCTCGCTTAGCACACAGTTCTTCAATACCTAGATTTTATCAACAGAATGTAACAAACATTTTAAAATTCTCTACACAAAAATGTTCTTACAAATTTTTAAAGTTTTATCTTTAGCTACATGTCAACGAAATAACCAAAGCATGATTCTACATTATAACACATTCACTTTGGAATCATTCACCTCCTAACCAAGACTGGTCATGCTTTTATTTCCCTCAAGTTACTCATCCTACTTATTAATATCCATTGGAAGCATTATTAAAAACAGACTAATTTAATAGCTTTGTAGGCTAAAAGAATAATTTATTCTCTGCATGAAATTCTCATATACAATTTTTAACAAAATAATAAAATAAAAACTAAGTGACAGAAGGCCAGTTAACTCATCATCCAATAAAGAAACGAGTCCACCTTAAATGTAACCAACCAGATCCATAAAACTTATAGGGATTCATATTAAAACACACCATATCAGTATCTGAAAAACTATTCTATAAGATAACACTAACAGAACCATCTTTTTTTCATACTTAATGCTGAGAATGCTAGGATAGGGAAAAAATATATTTTGGTAAAGTAGGAGTCATTAGTTAACACAGTTCGCCTTTAAAATGGTTTGTTTTCAGACATTGTGGAAGCAGCGAATTTGAATGAAAGATTAACAAACATTTAAATAATGATAGGTAACTGTAAATGTTATAGACGTTTTAGTGGATGGGTTAGTCTAAATGAATCAACAGGTCCTTTATTCTTATATGTTATAATGAACTTATTAACAAAGATGTTTCACAAATTTCTACACATATATATATCTGGAAGTATTATGATATTGCAGATAATTAAACAAATGCTAACTTAGGCTTATGTAATTAATATATTTTACTTGTTGGTTGTGTTCTATTATGTATGTTTCAGATAGTTAAGTCTTTAAAACATATTTACTTTGAATCAAAATAGGTTAAAGGACTTAACTATCTGAAACATACATAATAGAACACAACCAACAAGTAAAATATATTAATTACATAAGCCTAAGTTAGCATTTGTTTAATTATGTGACATAATTAATAACGTAAGTTTTATATTTAAACTGCACTAAGGAAAAAAATAAGGATTAATAATGATTGAAATAATAATTTTTGCTGGGTGTAATTTTCCCCTTCAGCTACACTGCTCCAAACAGTTGAATACAATTAGCAATAGTTGTTTCAACTTACATGTCACGAGTTCGTTGTTGTAAGTTTGAAGTGCTGCACCTGCTTGGGACATTCCAAAGGCATAATACAGATCTCATTCAACAAAATGTTATTTTTGTTCCTTAACAAACAAATCTCTATTTACATTTTAAATAAAATAATGATGTTGTTACACATGGTAATATTTATAGACCAATATTATTGACATAACACTATTTTCCACATTACAGAACATTATCGATACCCAACGCCGACTACCTTGTTAAGCGCCAATCCCACTGTTAAGTTTTAAACTCGCCCTCTCACGAAGTTTTTAAAAACTATTAATATATATATATATATAAAATAAAAACAAACCAATAATATTTATCATGAGGTTGGTTGAAATAAATATTTTTGTAGAATGACAAAAGTAAATTGATAAGAACTAACTCTGATATTTAATTTTTATTTAATAGTTTTAGCTCATTTATAGGATGGGACAGCATAGCTGGACCAATAGGACTCGTGCTATCCATGAACATTATGTTATGTTAACAAACCAAGTACCAGTGTCCGAAAGCAGATTAACTTCAAAGTGATGATAACATTAACAGTTTAAGATAACCCCTCGGGGCTTAAATCGAGTTTCACGCCTGCTCCGAATCAAATCACAAGTACTACTATTGTTGTTGTAGCAATTTTGACAAACTGATCAGATTGAAAACGTAACTAACTCGTATTGAAGATTTGTTTGTTTATTTGTTTTTGAATTTCGCACAAAGCTACTCGAGGGCTATCTGTGCTAGCCGTCCCTAATTTAGCAATGTAAGACTAGAGGGAAGGTAGCTAGTCATCACCATTCATCGCCAACTCTTGGGCTACTCTTTTACCACCGAAAGTGGGATTGATAGTCACATTATAACGCCCCCACGGCTGAAAGGGCAAGCATGTTTGGTGCGACCGGGATTCGAACCCGCGACCCTCAGATTACGAGTCGAATGCCTTAACACACTTGGCCATGCCGGGCGTGTTAGAAATAGATTTAGGCAAATATTGAATTGAAAAAGTAATTTTTAGGTATGGATAAATAAATTAATCTAGATATGACGTTTTCCTGAAATGTCAGCCACATGTTTCTCTCTTACGTTCTTTTCTATTTCTCTTTTTCTATCAACGTGGACTTCCACGTTATTTTACCAATAACTCGTACAGAGATTACACTTGATTAATGTTAAGTGAATCGGTGTTTTCGTATACAATGACACTGAACGTTCGACTTTCTGTAATAAAGTATATCTATGAAAAAAAGAATTTCGTACATCAGGGAATAAATATTCATACGAAAAAGGTTCTGGAATAGTAGTTCACATTTCAAATAATTTCTATATTGATCGAATAACATTGGCTAAAATATGGTTGTTTTCACCAGAAACTGAAATGTGACAATGGCAAAGAGAGATAGAATTTGAGATACAGACGTTACAATGGTGCAACAAACACGCTTCAGATAAAAATGTTATATAGATATGACAAAAAATACATTAGATCTATTACGATGCAGGAGTAAAACTGAGGTTAGAAAAGGTAAGATCATGCAGAAGGAACTCTAGTCACATAATATTTATAATAATGCAGGGAAAACGCTTTAAAAAGAGTAATTACAATAATATAACACCCACACACACACTACAGATGCAGGAAGACAAGTAACCAAATGGTTGCCCCATTTTGTTTTGGTAAGGTTTGTTTGGTTTCTTTTGAATATCGCACAAAGCTACTCAAGAGCTATATGCGCTAGCCATCCCTAACTTAGCAGTGTAAGACTAGAAGGAAGGCAGCTAGTCATTGCCACCCACCGCCAACTCTTGGGTCACTCTTTTACCAACGAATAGTGGAATTGACCGTTACATTATAACGCCCCTACGGCTGAAAGGGCGAGCATGTTTGGTGTGATGGAGATTCGAGCCCTCGACACTCAGATTATATTAGTCGAGTGCTTTAACCACCTGGCCATGCCGGGGCCTTTGGTAAGATAGAAGTGTATTAAGATAATTTCCCGTAATTTATTTTGATAATACTTACTTCTCTCAAAGTTTTAGTGTGTAATAATACTGGATATGTAGAGAGATACGTTTTTCATGTATTTAATAGATTTAACAAGAGTGTGTAAAGACTAATATGTCTGTGTTTCGTAAGTAAGATATACCATATTGTTTGTTTATTGTTTATTGTTTATTTTTTTAACTTTTCTAGAAAATATTTATAGTATTAATGCATAATTGATTCAATATCGAAGTAACTTCCAGGTTTTAGAAATCAGTGTATAATTCCGCCGAATCACATTGTATCCGACGCGCAGAATCACTTTGGAATGTCACCAGCTTTTATAACCTGAAGACAAAGGCGTTGTAATTAGTTTAACACCGCCTTGAGTACATTAAAACTGGTATATGACTGACGTAGTCGAGGTACATTTCTCCTTCCAGCGCCATCTAAATGATAAATTCGATAACGCTTTGTTTCATTTGGTCTTTGTTTCAGTCATGTGACCTGGGATGATCAGTTACTACTGGACCTCTTCATCCTTCCAGTCCTTGACTATCTATTTGGTTCCTGAGTGTTGGATGAAGACCACATTAACTCTTTAATAGCATAAGTCCGGTAACAAGGAAAACTCATTCACTTCACGCAGTCACTGCGAATGACCATTTCACAGGCAATCACACGAATGCTCAGCATCAAGTTTTCTCACATAAACTTCTCTTTATTCGTAAGACATTATCGAGATTACACCCGAAAATATCTTTAATAGCCAATGTACCCAAATTATGAAACACTGATTTCCAGTCTTTATAAGTAAGGACGTAAGAAACGTACCTTCAATTAGCTATAACTCGTTACCGTATACTTGTACTGACCAGATTATTATTTTTGACCAGATATTAATTTTGACCAGATTATTAATTTTAACCAGATTATTAATTTTGACCAGATATTAATTTTGACCAGATTATTAATTAAATCATTTTAGAATAAAACGAAATGAGCTGCTTTGTCCAGCAGTGGATGACCATAAGGAATTCAGTGTACTTAGTGGTGAGAGGTGTCTAGGTCTATTATCACCATGTATAACAAAGTTTTTCAGCATACATAATGACTTATTTTTTGTAAATAATTTTGCAAAACTAATATATCGATATATATTGAAGTCCATATCGTTTAAATTATCATTAACTTCTCTTATTCGTTGACAGGAACCGAATATTTCGCTGAAACGTAAAACAGTGATTAAAACACCGATAATTTAAGAAAGTAAATGTGTGACTCAAACAAAAAATATATTAATACTTATTTTCAGCTACGGTACTTTATCACACTATGACACAAAACTATTATTTGAAGAAGGACATGTAAATAAAGATTAACTCACACAACTGTTCTATGTCTGTCTCGTCTGGTAATCTGGTCTTGATCAGAAGAAACTGTTGGGCAGAACGTCATGTACTAAAACCTTTGTTTTTGTGCTTGAATTTCGCGCAAAGCTACACGAGGGCTATTTGACACAAATATATTTTAATATATAAACATCAAACATTATACTTGATAATAAAAGTTATTACTGATACTTATTATACACAAGAGTTTACAAACTTACAAACAATACTGAGTCTTCTTTCTGGTCTAGAACTGAATATTTTATGGAAGTTCCAGGTCCACGACGAGCAAATTCATTCTGAGCGTTTCTGGTCTACTTCTGTAGTTTTCCGACCAATAAAAGTTGGTCACAATTATAGTTTCTAAGGCTTATAGTAAACTGACTGTAGCTGACAAACAATAATAATACTGCTTTCTCATCGCATTGGTTTTTACATACCAATCATGCGAGACTCTAGAAAATTCAAATAAGCTCTTGACAATACTATTAATCACTAGTATTACATACACATTGGTGATTCCTACGCACACGAACGTTCTACAAATTCCAAAAACAGGTGGGACTTGCGTAATGCACAGTCAATAATAAACGTCACTATAATGAAACAAGTGTAGGGGACCCGACATGACCAAGCGTGTTAAGGCGTACGACTCGTAATCTGAGAGTCGCGGGTTCGCATCCCCGTCGCGCCAAATATGCTCCCCCTTTCAGCTGTGGGGGCGTTATAATGTGACGGCCAATCCCATTATTCGTTGGTAAAAGAGTATCCCAAGAGTTGGCGGTGGGTAGTGATAACTAGCTGCCTTCCCTCTAGTCTTACATTGCTAAATTAGGGACGGCTAGCACAGATAGCCCTCGAGTAGCTTTGTGCGAAATTCAAAAAACAAACAAACAAGCGTATGTACTAAAATAAACGTATAATGGTATATTCCTGTTATACCGTATATATATATACATGGAAACATAACTAAAGTGTAATTATGTATATGTGAAAAACAGAGCCAAACTATAACCATAGATATGGGAAAATAAAGCTAACTATAAATATAGATATCTATAAATAAAGCTAACTATAACCATATATGTATGCGAACCTAAACTATAAATTTTTAAAAACGTGTAATCTTTTATAACCAAGAATATCTTAAAATAGTGCCTGAAGTGTAAGTATTTTAAAAACTTCTAAACTTTTATAATCAGAAACAGAGAAAACATTACTTAAAAGTTACTTATTATTAGTCCTAACCTAAGAGATGTAACGTAACTCCTGTCTGCTGGAACAAAATAATGTTAAATCTATTTAAAATGTGGTATTATACGAATTATATAAAGTACAATAAAAACTAATTTGAAAATATTAGAAAGTGCGAAAAACAGCAACAATAACAAAGAAAAGTTGTGTTACTTTACAGATTTAATTACATTTTAGAAAGGTTTGTTTGTTTTGGAATTTCGCACAAAGCTACTCGAGGGCTATCTGTGCTAGCCGTCCCTAATTTAGTAGTGTAAGACTAGAGGGAAGGCAGCTAGTCATCACTACCCACCGCCAACTCTTGGGCTACTCTTTTACCAACGAAAAGTGGGATTGACCGTCACATTATAACGCCCCCACGGCTGGGAGGGCGAGCATATTTTGGCGCGACTCGGGCGCGAACCCGCGACACTCAGATTACGACGTGCACGCCTTAACGCGCTAGGCCATGCCAGGCCCTTTTAGAAAGGTTTGCTGAGGTTGAGGTAGGTAAGGAGAGGCCATAGAGAACAGAAAGGTCATGAAGTGACCACCCTTTCATATCAGATATAGCTACATCTTACGTATTAAAATTCGATTATTTTAATTCGATACATAACGTTGTGTGTATGCAGTATTTGTTTTTAGTTAAAATGGCTTTGTATTCAACCTCGTGGCTATAAATTTTCAAACATTTTCTGGGGAGCACGCCCCAGACCCTCACCCTAGAAGTAGCAACTTAGCAATGGCAAAATATCAATATATATAACTACAGACACAGACCCAAATATTGTGTTGTGTTTTCTTACAGCAAAGCCATATCGGGCTATCTGCTGAGCCTACCGAGGGGAATCGAACCCTTGATTTTAGCGTTGTAAATCCGTAGATTTATCGCTGTACTAACGGAGGGGCCTAAAAATTGTAAGGTAGTAGTGTATATGACAAAGAAATAAATAATACGGACATTGCACAAATAATACGGACATTGCACAAGTGAGTATTTTCACAAGTGTTTCAAATTTATTGAAAATTTTACTTTCCTTTAAAACAGTTTTGTTTGGTTATTGAATTTCGCACGAAGCAACGTGAGGACTATCCCTGATTTATGAGTTATAGACTAGAAGGAAAGCAGCTAGTTAACACCATCCACTACTAAATCTTAGGCTACGCTTTTACTAATGACAAATTAAATTGTTCGTCACTTTATAATGTTCCCACGAGTGAAAAGACGAGAACTCAATGACATACTTTCTATTATAAAGTTAAAACGCGTGATGCAGTAAAACTGTCACCACTGCGAACAGAAACAAGACATTCAACTTGTTTCTTTTAAGGCGACAGTTTCCAGAAAAAACAACAACAAAGCGTTAAAGATAACAAGAGCGTTGGAACTATTCGTAATTATCGCCAAAGTTTTAACTCTCAAAGTCTGTAGAGCTAACAAGTTTCATTTTATCTAAAGTTGCGAACAACAAATACCCAGTTGTATTAACTGAATCACAAAATCTTTGGGTTGTTTTGTCTCTTAGGTTTATTTAACATACATACCCGATCTTTGGCAAACTTGGAAACATGTTGACTATTTTCTGAAACAGTGGCTTGAGCTTTTTAACACCCAGTTAAACAACAAGCAACAAAGACAAAGTGCCAGTCGTGATCATCAAAAAGATTCAAAGTTCGAACTCCGATATGCCGCTGAATAGACTCCGTACATCCAACATTGGAGTAGTTATAAGTGTGGCAGTCAGTAACAACATGCTATTCGGTTATGAGTAGCCACTAAATAGGTGACGCGTGCCACTGGCTGTTGCCCTTCTCCTTCTAGTCACAACTTCTAATTATTAGGGTTAGCTGTGCCCGAAACTTAGGAGTACTTAACTTCACGCTCCTCGTTAGTACAGCGGTAAGCCTATGGATTTACAACGCTAAAATCAGGGGTTCGATTCCCTGCAGTGGGCTCAGCAAATAGCCCGATGTGGCTTTGCTGTAAGAAAACACGTAAAACACACTTAACTTTACCGTGTCACATGAGGTTGAAAGTGTCTATCAAACTTTTAACAAAGGCTACACACAAGTAATATCCTGGTACAACTAAAGTAATGACTAGGAATGACCATACCAACAAGTTAAATCCTAGTACAGCTAAATTAATATCTGGGAATGAATGTACAAACAAGTAAATTCCTGATAAAGCTAAAGTAATGTTTATGATTTATCATACAATTCTGGTAAAAACAACATTAATGTGTGACACTGACTTCTTTGTTTGT